>NC_083223.1:275145703-275403009 GCF_032191835.1 Heteronotia binoei
GTGTGACACAGAGTGTTGGACTGGATGGGCACTGGCCTGATCCAAAATGGCTTCTCTTATGTTCTTATGTGTGACACAGAGTGTTGGACTGGATGGGCCATTGGCCTGATCAGCATGGCTCCACTTATGTTCTTATGTGACACAGAGTGTTGGACTGGATGGGCCACTGGCCTGATCCAAAATGGCTCCTCTTATGTTCTATGTGTGACACAGAGTGTTGGACTGGATGGGCCATTGCCTGATCCAACATGGCTTCTCTTCTGTTCTTATGATACTGAATCTAGGTCTATTCATTTGTGCTCTATCACTGAGCGATGACCCTCCGTGCTTTTCAAGTTCTTAGAAATAAGCGACCGAATCTACGAGAGAAATTTTGATGCAGGCAGAAGCTTTTATTGGAGAAATGGAGAGTGGATAACATCATCTGAAGTGAAGCAATTTCACAGATGACAAAAGATACCTTCTTTACTCAGCAAACGGTGGCTTTTCCACTGCCCGCTTAGCTGGGATAAAGGCTTCCAAACGAATGAAGACAGAGATAAACAAAGGTTATTGTTGAAGCCGGAAGACCTCTTTGGGCCCCTGAAAGATTTAGAGGCCCACAGAGCGAAAATGTTTATAGACTTCTGGGTTCAGGTTGAACATAAGTTTATGCAAATAAAACAGAGGTTAGAGTGCAGAAAATTCAAAGTAACGATCACCACTGTGATCACGAAGATCTGAAATGTTGTTCAGCACCAACCGATCTTGACACGAACGAGAAAGCGTCATTCTTTCCGAGGCTCAAGTTGGCGAAGTCGTCAGCCGTCAATCCATTCCAGACTTTTCCGGTGCCATTTCCTTCCCGTTCTTGTGACGCTCCCCTTCCAGCTTAACAGGGGAACCGCAGATGCGACCACAAGGGGGACAACCGCTGCAGGCGGTGTACCTCCCACGCGGAGAGGCTCGCAGGAGGTGGCAGCGAGGACGGGACCCGGGTTTACAACCGTAGAAGAAGGGGGCTGGATCACAATTTCCGACGGTGGGATTTGGTTGATGCAAGAGACGCTTGGCCCCGCTGGTGAGGCCAAGGCAACGTGCTGACGTGAGGTACCCGCAGCATGAAGAGGAGCATGGACTGGGGCAGCAACTCAGTTTGCCCAGACCGCCTGTGGGTAGCTACATGGGGAACAGCAAGGCTGGGAACAGCAAGGCTGGGGGCAGGAGGGGATGGCGCAGGATGGATGGACAGCTGGAGATCATCTTGGTATGGTGGTGAGTCTGGTATGACATTATGAATGACAGGAAATGACAAGGTGGAAGAAGAAGAATTGCAGATGTATACCTTGCCCTTCTCATCTGATCGGAGACTCAGAGCAGCTTACGATCCCTTATATTCTCCCGCCACAACAGATCTCCCTGTGAGGTGGGTGGGACTGAGAGGGCTCTCCCAGCAAGCTGCCCTTTCAAGGGCAAATCCTGAGATAGCTATGGCTGACCCAAGCCATTCCTGCAGCTGCAAGTGGAGGAGGGGAATCAAACCCGGTCTCCCAGATAAGAGAGCGATGGCTGACCCAAGGCCATGTCCAGTAGGTGCGAGTGGAGGAGTGGGGAATCAAACCCAGTTCTCCCAGAAAGAGAGTCCTGGCTGACCCAAGGCCATTCCAGAAGGTGCGAGTTGAAAAGTGGGGAATCAAACCCAGTTCTCCAGATAAGAGTCTGCACACTTAACCACTACACAAACTGGCTGGAATAGAACCATTAGAACAGAATCATAGAGTAGAAGGAGCCTCCAGGTCATCTATCCAACCCCCTGCACAATGCAAATACCTCCCCTAAATTCACAGGTTCCTCATTGCTTTCTGATGGCCATCTAGCCTCTGTTGAAAAACCTCCAAGGAAGGAGAGCCCACCTTCTCCAAGGAGGAAGCCTGTTCCACTGAGGAACCACTCTAATAGTCATAGAATTCTAGAGTTCGAAGGGACCTCCAGAGTCATCTAGGCCAACCCCCTGCACAAAGCAGGAAACTAACAAACACCTCCCCCTAAGATCCACAGAATCTTCATTGCTGTCAGATGGCCATCTTGCCTCTGTCGAAAAACCTCCAAGGAAGGAGAGCCACCACCTCCTGAGGAAACGCTCTAATGGTCAGGAAGTTCTTCCTAATGTTGAGCCAGAAACTCTTGATTTAATTTCAATCCATTGGTTCTGCTCCTCCTTCCGGGCCACTGATAACAATTCCACACCATCCTCTATAGGGACAGCCTTTCGAGTACTTGAAGATGGGGATCCTATCACCTCTCAGTCGTTGCCTCTCCCGGCTAACATGCCCAGCTGAATAAACCAGTTAAAGTAGTTCTCCCAGAGAGTAAATCCAATTCGACTCTGGGAAGAATTTGGTGTGACCATGTCGGTGAGGGAAATAAACACATCAATTTTCATAACCGGATTTTTTAACTCACCTCATGAAACGTGAGGCAAAAAAAAAAAATTCTTTAAAATACTGCTTCCTTGTCTTTTTTTTTTATTTTATTTTAGTCATCTTTTTGGTATATCTTTTGCAAAGCTCGATTTGAATGCAGCAGCTCTTTAGAGACCAACAAAATGTTGGCGGTTTAAGTTATGAGAGTCAAAGAACCCTTCATGAGATATTTATTTTATTTGTTTTATTCAGTTTTAGCCTTGCCCTTCCATAAGACAGGTCAGGGTGGGGTACCTCAGGAAAAAAAAAACCATCGACAGTAAAGAAAAATAATAAAAGACAATTTAAAATATATAAAATCTAAACCAACAAAGAATGCTAGAAAACAGGAGTAACTTTATCCTTAGGATCGCAAAGCGTCCGACTCGATCGTGCGACACCCTGTGAGGTGGGTGGGGCTGGAGAGGGCTCTCACAGCAGCTGCCCTTTCAAGGACAACCTCTGCCAGAGCGATGGCTGACCCAAGGCCATTCCAGCAGGTGCAAGTGGAGGAGTGGGAATCAAACCGGTTCTCCCAGATAAGAGTCCGCACACTTGACCACTACACCATACTGGCTCTCCGCTCACACTGCCAGGAACGTTCAACTGCCAGAAAATTCTTCCTAATGTTAGTTGAAAACTCTTTGCTTTAATTTCAAGCAACAGAAAAAAAAATTCAAGTCATCACCATCCTCTACCTGACAGCCCTTCAAGCAGGTTCTCATCGCACTTCTCAGATGTATCTTCTCCCAGCTAAAGCAAGACTGGTTAAAAGATTGGCAGTGGTTGGGAGAGGATCTTTAGAGCCTCACAGAGCATGTCAGAACAGGGAATGCCAGAGCACGAAATATGTAATGCGTAAGGAGAAAATGTCTACAAGACTTTCTGAAGATGACCTAAAGAATTTTCAACTTAGCTAGGGTTGTCAAGTCCAGGCACAGAAATTCCTGCAGATTTGGTACCAGTCCATGGAGAACGCAGGGTTAGGAAAGGGGGACAGACTGGGGTAGAATGACATGGAAGCCACATTCCAAAGTCACCATTTTCTGGAGGTGCAATTGTCTCTGTTGCCTGGAGATCAGCTGTGATCCCAGGAGATTCCCAGGCCCCACCTAAGAGACTGACTGCCCTAAATGAACAGATACTTGAGTGCATGGAACTATCAACATTCATTTCATTCATGAAGGTGTTTCTAACAGGCTCTGAAGAGGCAGCATACAATTTTTCTCATACAATATTTCTACATTTTTATCTAAACCCCTACAAGAGGGGTTTAGATAAAAATATGGAGCAGAGGTCCATCTGTGGCTATTAGCCACAGTGTGTGTGTGTATATATATATAAAAAAATTTTGGCCACTGTGTGACACAGAGTGTTGGACTGGATGGGCCATTGGCCTGATCCAACATGGCTTCTCTTATGTTCTTACATTAAGGCCGATACATTTCAGAGAGAGACATTGCGTTCCCCCCATTTATCCTGATGCCTAGGGATTATTTAAAGTGCCTTCCTCCTTCCTTCCTTCCTTCCTTCCTTCCTTCCTTCCTTCCTTCCTTCCTTCCTTCCGACGTGAATGATAAAAGTGCCACTGATTGCATTATTTTTTTCCCCAAAGGAGGAACTTCCTAAACTTGAGCCAAGTTGCACCTTTAAGACCAACCAAGTTTTATTCAGAACATAAGCTTTTGTGTGCTCTCAACGTTCTGAATAAAACTTGGTTGGGCTTAAAGGTGGAACTCGACTCCTGCTTGTTCATCTGCTTCAGACCAACACGGCTGCCCACTTGGATCTTCCCAAACTTGCTTCCCCTCTTCCTATCTTTCTTTCTTACCACACCTAGCATCAGGCCTCAGATTCAGTGGGAGCTCACAGGAGCACAGCTCCTGAACCTTTCTGAATGTTCCACCTCCTCCTTCGGAGAGCTCCACCGCCTTGTCCACTGAATAGAATGTGCAGCTGCATAACAATCCCTGGATGAGCTCCACCACCTCTTTTTCTACAAAACGACCCCTGTCTAGCACACAGAAGAAGAAGAAGATATATAATGGACTTACCAAAGCTAGTGCCAGAAGAGAAGCAAGCAAGCGAAGCTAAGCAGACCTGTGGAGACGGTTGACGGTGCGAGAGCTTTTATACCATCTCCTGGGAACATCCAATAGATGACTGATTTCTGAGTGCTTAATTTGCCAAATATGCCAAAGCTCCCCAAAAGTGTTTAATAGCCTATTACAGGATGAACATATTTTACCCTGCAGTCTTTCCTCATTATACTGTATTCTTATATGACTTGGTTCGAAACAATTTTTACTTGAATCAGTTCAGAAATAACCCTGTGGCATCTCCTGGCTGGTCAGAGTGGAAGCAAATCACCGGCAATTGACTGGAATGCAAACATTTTAATGCACCGGTATTAATGTTTGGTCCTCCCCTGGGGTTCTCACCTCTGGGTTTATCTCCTCTGACCAGGTAAACAATGACTGCCCATTCTCTCAAAACCTTTAAAAATCCCTGGACCAAGGGAGGCTAGATTCTCAACAATGGCTCCCCGATGGTGGAATCAACTACCAGAGGAGGTGCGAGCCCTGCGAGACCTAAATCAGTTTCGCAGGGCTTGCAAAACCGCCCTCTTTCAGCTCGCTTTTAGGATGAAATCCGGGATATGACAGCTAGCCATCCTATACATACTCTGAATTGTAGCACCTTAAATGATAAATCGTAATGGTTTATTGTTGTATCTAATTTTTAGTTTAATGTATGAATGTAATTTAATCTATTTTAACTATTTACAGTAATGATTTGTATTTTATTGTAACCATGGTACTTACCATGCCTTGTTAGCTGCCCTGAGCCTGCCTTTGGCGGGGGAGGGCGGGATACAAAAATAAATTTATATTATTATTATTATTATTATTATTATTATATTATAATTATTATTATTATTATTATTATTATTATTTTGGTTGCCCCCAAGCTCATTCACATCCAGTGCCTTGGGTTGCTTTGGGTGGACGTTTCTTGGGGACACGGCCCTTCCGTTGTTATGCTGTTCCATTCTCATTCCTGAAGTTACAGACTGCCATTGGCTTCCAGGTGGCTCCAGTGCTGCGGTGCCCAGCCTATGCCTGTTTGCATCTGAAGGAACCGCATCTGGAGCCACTCCTCCTTCAGCAGTGACACGTAAGGTTGCCAATCTCCAGGTGGGGGCAGGGGATCCCCTGGTTTGGAGGCCATCCCCCCGTTTCAGGGTCGTCAGAAAGTGGGGGGAGGGGAGGGAAATGTCTGCTGGGAACTCTGTTATTCCCTATGGAGATTTATTCCCATAGAAAATCAGGGAGAATTGATCCGCGGGTATCTGGGGCTCTGGGGGGGCTGTTTTTTGAGGTAGAGGCACCAAAGTTTCAGTATAGGATCTAGTGCCTCTCCCCAAAATATCCCCCAAAACGATTGGACCAGGGGGTTCAATTCTGTGAGGCGCAATAAAGCTGCCCCTATCCTTCATTATTTCCTATGGAAGGAAGGCATTGAAAAGGTGTGCCATCCCTTGAAATGTGATGGCCAGAACTCCCTTTGGCGTTCAATTATGCTTGTCACAGCCTTGATCTTGGCTCCACCCCCAATGTCTCCTAGCTCCACCCCCAAAGTCCCCAGATATTTCTTCAACTGGACTTGGCAACCCTAGTGGCACACCACATTAGGCCCAGTCATCTTTTCATAGACTCATAGAAACATAGAGTTGGAAGGAGCCTCCAGGGACATCTAGTCCAACCCCCAGCACAATGCAGGAAACACACAAAGATCTCCCCCCCACACCCCCAGTGACTCCTTGCTCATAAGAACATAAGAGAAGCCATGTTAGATCAGGCCAATGGCCCATCCAGTCCAACATTCTGTGTCACACAGCGGCCAAATATATATATATATATATATATATATATATATATATATATATATATATATATATATATATATATATATATATATATATATAATACACACACACACACACACACATACACACTGTGGCTAATAGCCACTGATGGACCTCTGCTCCATATTTTTATCTAACCCCCTCTTGAAGGTGGCCATGCTTGTGGCCGCCACCACCTCCTGTGGCAGTGAATTCCACATGTTAATCACCCTGCTCCATGCCCAGAAGATGACAAAAAAAAAACAAACAAACCCAAACCCCTCTAGGATCCCTGGCCAAACTGGCTTGAAGGAAACTTGCTTCCTGCCCAATTTCTTCCAGCTGGGCTTGTTGAAGCACCCCATCACCACCTGCGCTGCAGCATGACACAATTTCTTTCAGTCAGGTAGCCTTAAAGTGTCAGCAAAGGGTTCACTGAAGTTTCAAAATGATCAGACTTGTCTTTGTTCAAAACTAAGCTTCATTTATTGATTACAACAA
The DNA here is from genome assembly GCF_032191835.1 of Heteronotia binoei. NCBI lineage: Eukaryota > Metazoa > Chordata > Lepidosauria > Squamata > Gekkonidae > Heteronotia > Heteronotia binoei. Next base: position 275,152,553 of record NC_083223.1, read on the forward strand.
TGTTACTCTCTACATAGGTTCATTGAAACTGATAACGGGTAGCTGGAAACGTAGGCATTTATGGATACGCTTCAAAGGCTTGGGGCTTTAAATCACTTCTCATAATAAAACTACAGTCGTCCCTGCAAGTAACACTTTCTCAGGCCCGCTTATCTCCCACCGGTGATGGTTGCTTTCTCCCCCCTGGTGATGTCCTTGCTCTTCCTTGGGAGGCGCCAGAGCGGCTAGCTTGGCGCTCTGCACTTCAAAGGCATTGCTGGCCTTTGGAGTTTTGGCAGCTTACATTCCCATCCCTCCTCCTTCTCTTGCAGGGCAGAAGGATTAATGGCATAGTTTTATTCAGCAATCCCGCATTGGTCTTGTCAGCCACCAGCGAGCCTGCAGCAGACGTGGACTACTGCACCCTTCTTAAATCTTCGTTCGCGAAGTCAAGCCGAGAGAGAGAGAGGGGTTAGTAAGCAGGTATCAAAAAGCAATTATAAAGCATCAATAACTTCAATGAAACAGATGCCTGACATAAAGTTAGTGACATCCACTCCTTCAGCTCTTCCCAAATTGCAGACCTTCATGAGGAAGAGAGCCTTAGTTTACCTGCAGATGGCTTCTTTATTCTTCTTGCTTTCAGATTCTCACCAGAAGGTCTTGAAGTAACTGGGTACCGTTCCTTTCTTTATCACATTTTAACCAATCGTTCAAATTTTAACCAGTCCTTAATTCATGAAGGTAGAGTCTTTTTTCCCCCCCTCAGTATCAGCCTTTGTGCTTTTAATTCCGTAGCCAGGTTCTGACGTGTCTGGGGTTCTTGAACTCCTACCCTTTCAGGAGTTCCCACTAGAGGAGATGAGGTTATTGGGACCGTTAAGGCTTTCTTTATAATATAGTGGGTTCAATGCAAGTTATAGTTTCTGAAAGGTCAGTTTCTGTGAAGGTAGGCTTGCCAATCCCAGGCTCCTTCCTGCCCTCAGTCAGCAGGCCGTGGGGGGGGGGGGGGAGCCCCGCCCCTGGAGGCTTCAGTCTCCGATTGAAAGGCTTCCTCTTGGGATGGGGTGTCTGTGTTACTTTGAAGAAGCTGGCAGCAACTCGTGAGTAGAGAGGCCAATCCCCTTCAGAGTCACCAGAAACGGGGGTGGGAGGGAGGGAAACGTCTGCTGAGCACTTCATTATTCCCTATGTGGAGATGGATTCTCATAGGCTATAATGGGGAATTGATCTGGAGGTTTCAGGGGCTCTGGGGGGAGCTGTTTTTTGAGGTAGAGGCACCAAAGTTTCCGTATAGTATCTAGTGCCTCTCCCCAAAGTACCCCCCAGGTTTCAAAACGATTGGACCAGGGGGTCCAATTCTGTGAGCCCCCCCAAAAGGTGCCCCTATCCTTCAGGGCGTCTTACAACACAGGGCTCAGGGCGTCTTACAACACAGAGGTTCTAACAATAAAGTTCGTATTTTAAATACAATAACAAATTACATAATTAAAACATTAAAAACATTAAAAAATCAGTACATCAATCCAACAGTGTGCTATCTATAAACTTCCTTCAGTATTTTGGTAGTTTTGGTGCCGGTTAGTTATAGGCCAACTGGAAGAGGACTGTCTTACAGGCCCTGAGGAATTGTCCAATATCCCGCAGGGCCCTGACCTCTTCCGGTAACTGGTTCTACCAGCAAGGGGCTGTTATTGAGAAGGCCCTGTCCCTGGTTGACTTCAACCGGGCCTCCTTTGGCCTGGGGATTACGAGCAGATTTTGGGAGCCAGATCGCAGTACTCTCTGGGGAACATATGGGAAGAGACGGTCTCTAAGGTAGGCAGCAAAACTGGAACCTGAAGAAGAAGAGGAGTAGTAGTAGTTTGTTTGTTTTTTTTACTCTGCTTTTCTCTACCTGAAGGAGTCTCAAAGCAGCTTACAATCAGCTTCCCTTCCTCTCCCCACAACAGACACAACAGACAGCTGGGGCTGAGAGAGCTCTGAGAGAACTTAGACTGACCCAAGATCACCCAGGTGGCTTCCTGTGGAGGAAGAGCGGGGGAATCAAACCTGGTTCTCCAGATCAGAGTCCACCACTCTGAACCACTACAAAACACTGGCTCTGAGATTGGAGTCTTGTTGGATTTGTATACGTTAATATATTCCCCCCCCCTTTTTTTTACTTTGTGTCTTTGCTTCCCTTGTAATATTATCATACTTTTATGTATGATTGTAAGATTATTTGTAAGATTATTTAGCATATTAATGAGATGTAAACTCAAATTTTAGAGACTGCTAAGGAAAATAAAAACTTACCATCGGATTAATAGCACCAGAATGTCAATTTTATTAATTTTACTAATTTTATTAATTTTAGAATTTTAATTAATTTGTCAAATTAGTTATTGCTTCGAACATTATTGTACTCAATGTATTAATTTAATGTTGTTAGCCGCCCTGAGCCTGCGGGGACGGCGGGATACAAATAAAATGATGAATGAATGAAATTTTATATATACATTTTGCTCAGATTGGCAGCTTCTCATAAGAACATAAGAAGAGCCTTGTTGGATCAGGCCAATGGCTACTCAGTCCAACACTCTGTGTCACACAGTGGCCAAAACCCACCCCCCCAGGTGCCATCAGGAGATCCACCAGTGAGACCAGGACACTAGAAGCCCTCCCACTGTTGCCCCTCCCAAGCACCAAGAATACAGAGCATCACTTGCCCCAGACAGAGAGTTCCAATTATACCCTGTGGCTAATAGCCACTGATGGACCTCTGTTCCAGATGTTGATCCAATTCCCTCTTAAACCCACCTATGCTTGTAGCTGCCACTACCTCTTGCAGCAGCAAATTCTATGTGTAGAATTCTCCAGATGGATATTTGCAACAGAAGAACTTCACCCTTGAGGCGGTCATGTCTGAGCTTGGTCCTATAGTACATTTGATGGGGTGAAGCATGTGGATTGATGTGAATTTATCCCAATAGCTTTTTTTAAAAAAAATCTGTGGAATCAGCTGAAGTATCCCAAAACCTCGTGGGTCATATGAACATATGAAGCTGCCTTATACTGAATCAGACCTTTGGTCCATCAAAGTCAGTATTGTCTTCTCAGACTGGCAGCGGCTCTCCAGGGTCTCAAGCTGAGGTTTTGCACGCCTACTTGCCTGGACCTTTTTTGGAGATGCCAGGGATTGAACCTGGGACCTTCTGCTTCCCAAGCACATGCTCTACCACTGAGCCACCGTCCCTCCCCAAAGGTCTACAGCAAAGGTCCTCTTGTATTAGAGCTAAAAGCCTCCCAGAATTCCTACATCTCTGAAAAACAGGAACAGACTCGTGACTCGTCAAAAGTAATTTGGTATATTTGATACTGGCAGATGCTATAGGCATGGTCCCTCCCTCTTTTTTTTTCCCCTTCTGTGTAACAAAGTAAACAATAATTGTAGGGGAATTATATGTCCACACCTGTTACTCCACCCTCAGAGGATTGGGATCACAATAGGAACAACTCTGATCAAAATAGAAGAGTATAAAAGTTCTGGTGTCTTCTAGTCACTGGGTGGTTTCACACAGGAGATTTGGCCCAAACTAGATCTGCCTCCCGTTCGGATCAAAAGCACGTGATCACACAAGTACGTCTACCCTCCGAGCTGCACCCGCTCTCACCCCATCTCCAAACGCCTCCTATCCACATTAAAAAGCTACCTGGATTTTCTCGGTAGCATCCACCTGTATCGAATGTAGGTCACATCATTGGCTGCTGTCTAAATGCCCCAGGGTGACTCATAAGCAGAAAAGCTGCGTGAGCATGCTGAGCCATTTCCGGCACAGTATGGGGTTTTTTCCCCCTAACCCCTCTCCGAGGAGTGCTTGTGTGCTTTTCTGCTTAAGCGCTCGCACTGGGGACTTTTTAAAAGAAGAACAGCCCTTTCTGCAGAGGGTTCGTTGTTGAGCTGCACTAGCAGTGTGAGTAGGCAACCGCGGACCGCCGCTGGGATCCTGTCCCTTCAGTGGCTGCTGATAGTCCGGAAACGGACCAAACTCAAGCGTTTTGGTTTTTTTCCGTCTACGGGATAATAGTAGGCCAATTTTACAGTGTGAAACCAGCCCATTACTGCGATCACACACACACAATAATGCACTTCTATGAACATATGAAGCTGCCTTATACTGAATCAGACCCTTGGTCCATCAAAGTCAGTCTTGTCTTCTCAGACTGGCAGCGGCTCTCCAGGGTCTCCAGCTGAGGTTTTTCACTTATATTTGCCTGGACCCTTTTTTGGAGATGCCAGGCATTGAACCGGGGACCTTCTGCTTCCCAAGCAGATGCTCTACCACCGAGCCACCGTCCCTCCCCTTCTCTCACCGTCCCTCTAATCCTTTCAGTGCACTTTCCAACTAGATTTTACTGTGTGAATTTTACCGGCTCTTAAATATTAATTTAAAAACTTCCCTCTGGAAGAGGATGAATAAAAAAAAAAATGTTGTTTCTATGATTACGGTTGTCCTAGACGCAGAGCAGCATAGGGTCTCCAAGTTGAAGGTATTTTTTTTCTGAGTATTTATTACTTGAACAACGCCAGTTGTAGTACAGACTCGGATAATTGTCAAGAGTCTTAGTATTAACAGAAAGCTTAACTGAAGTGTGATTAGAGACTGTAATGTTTACATGTTTTAAGAAGGATAGCTTTTATATAGTTAATTGTAAGGGCTGCTTTTAACCTGGCTTCTTTCAAAATGCACTGAGGCGCTTTAAAGTCAGTGGCTGTCCTACAAAGACAGTTAAGGTTTTTTTTTAAAAAAAAAATGGAACTGGCAAAAATCCAGTTTAAAAGTGCACTGAAAGTGAATTGTAAGTACATTATTTAATGTGTGTGAATGCAGCCTGATATATCACTTATGGATTCTCCCTGAAAGTGACATAATGACAAACATGAAGTCACTGGTTTTGTCAAGATTTCTCCTGATGAGAGTGGTAGCAGATAGAAGAAGAAGAAGATGTTGGATTTATATCCCGCCCTCCACTCCGAAGAGTCTCAGAGCGGCTCACAATCTCCTTTCCCTTCCTCCCCCACAACAGACACCCTGTGAGGTAAATGAACATATTGGATTTATATCCCACCCTCCACTCTGAAGAGTCTCAGAGCGGCTCACAATCTCCTTTGCCTTCCTCCCCCACAACAGACACCCTGTGAGGTAAATGAACATATTGGATTTATATCCCACCCTCCACTCTGAAGAGTCTCAGAGCGGCTCACAATCTCCTTTGCCTTCCTCCCCCACAACAGACACCCTGTGAGGTAGATGAAGATATTGGATTTATATCCTGCCCTCCACTCCGAAGAGTCTCAGAGTGGCTCACAATCTCCTTTGCCTTCCTCCCCCACAACAGACACCCTGTGAGGTAGATGAAGATATTGGATTTATATCCCGCCCTCCACTCCGAAGAGTCTCAGAGCGGCTCACAATCTCCTTTCCCTTCCTCCCCCACAACAGACACCCTGTGAGGTAGATGAAGATATTGGATTTATATCCCGCCCTCCACTCCGAAGAGTCTCAGAGCGGCTCACAATCTCCTTTCCCTTCCTCCCCCACAACAGACACCCTGTGAGGTAAATGAACATATTGGATTTATATCCCACCCTCCACTCCGAAGAGTCTCAGAGCGGCTCACAATCTCCTTTACCTTCCTCCCCCACAACAGACACCCTGTGAGGTGGGTGGGGTTGGAGAGGGCTCTCACAGCAGCTGCCCTTTCCAGGACAACCTCTGCCAGAGCTATGGCTGACCCAAGGCCATGCTAGCAGGTGCAAGTGGAGGAGTGGGGAATCCAACCCGGTTCTCCCAGATAAGAGTCCACACACTTCACCACTACACCAAACTGGCTCTCCAGGACCTGGGGGCAAGGTATTAATTACTCCAAACGACAGTCTAGGAAGCCTATCCCCAAACCTTCTGCTAAATCTCTTGCCTTGAATTCCCTGTTAGTCCCCTGTGCAAGCACCAAGTCGTTACCATCCCACAAGGTGACATTACATTATGATGTTTTCTTGGCAGACTTTTTATGGGGTGGATTGCCCTTGCCTTCCCCAGTCATCTACACTCCGCCCCCCCCCCCAACAAAACTGGGTACTCATTTTACCGACCTTGGAAGGATGAAAGGCTGAAGCAACCTTGAACTGGCTACCTGAATCCAGCTTCCGCCAGGAATGAACGTAAGTCATGAGCAGAGCTTGGACTGCAGTACTGCAGCTTGCCACTCTGTGCCATGTGGCTCACTGAATTTCCTGTAGGGACACCCTAATTCAGCTGTGACCCATCATTTACAGGGTGCTAAAACTTCATATCAGCATTTGACGCTCCGATATGTTACAGTCCAGTTTGTTTTTGGCAGCTTTTTTGTAGAAAAAGCCCACCACTGTTTCACACAGGTTTTTGTTTTTGTAGAAAAAGCCCACCACTGTTTCACACAGGGGTTTTGGGGGGGGTTTTTTTAGAAAAAGCCCACCATTGTTTCACACAGGTTTTTTTTTGTAGAAAAAGCCTACCACTGTTTCCCACAGGGTGGGGTTTTTTTGTAGAAAAAGCCCACCGCTGTTTCACACAGGGGTTTTTTTTGTAAAAAAAGCCCACCACTGTTTCACACAGGGTTTTTTTTTTTTTAGAAAAAGCCCACCATTGTTTCACACAGGGGTTTTTTTTTGTAGAAAAAGCCCACCACTGTTTCACACAGGGGTTTTTTTGTAGAAAAAGCCCACCATTGTTTCACACAGGGTTTTTTTTTTGTAGAAAAAGCCCACCACTGTTTCACACAGGGGTTTTTTTGTAGAAAAAGCCCACCATTGTTTCACACAGGGGTTTTTTTGTAGAAAAAGCCCACCACTGTTTCACACAGGGTTTTTTTTTTTAGAAAAAGCCCACCATTGTTTCCCACAGGGTGTTTTTTTTTTTTGTAGAAGAAGCCCACCAGTGTTTCACACAGGGGTTTTTTTTGTAAAAAAAGCCCACCACTGTTTCACACAGGGTTTTTTTTTTTTGATAGAAAAAGCCCACCATTGTTTCACACAGGTTTGTGTTTTTTTTTAGAAAAAGCACACCATTGTTTCACACAGGTTTGTTTTTTTTTTTTAGAAAAAGCACACCATTGTTTCACACAGGGGTGTTTTTTTTTTTTGTAGAAAAAGCCCACCATTGTTTCACACAGGGGTGTTTTTAAAAAAAAAAAAAAAAAAAGGCCCACCACTGTTTCACACAGGGTTTTTGTTTTTGTAGAAAAAGCCCACCATTGTTTCACACGGGGGGAGGGGGGTTTGTAAAAAAAGCCCACCATTGTTTCACACAGGGTGTTTTTTTTGTAGAAAAAGTCCTGCAGGAATTTGCATATTAGGCCACACCCCCTGATACCAAGCCAGCCAGAACTGCATTCCTGCTTTTTTTAAAAAAAGGCCCTATGTATATGTAATATTTATTCAGCAAATCAAGACAGAGATTATGAAACCTCATGCCAATTTTTGTGTTTCAAATTTGTGCTTCCAAATCCGGGTGTTGAAATGCAACAGGGTCCATATTTTGTCAACATTTCATTGCTGCCCCATTTCCTTCTGTCTCTGCTGATGATATTGAAGCTGTGTTTTGTTGTACTTGGCTGCAAGTCAAAAATCATAGAACCATAGAGTTGGGAGGGGCCGGCAGGGCCATCTAGTCCAACCCACTGCACAATGCAGGAAACTCACAAATACCTCCCCCCACCACACACACAAGCGGCCCCGAGGTGCAGAGTGGTAAAGCAGCAGTACTGCAGTACTGTGGTCTGAACTCTATGCTCACGACCTGAGTTCAATTCCGGTGGAAGCTAGATTCAGGTAGCCGGCCCGAGGTTGACTCAGCCTTCCATCCTTCTGAGGTTGGTCAAATGAGTCCCCAGCTTGCTGGGGGGGAAGTGTAAAAGACTGGGGAAGGCAATGGCAAACCACCCCGTAAAAAGTCTGCCGTGAAAACATTGTACATCACCCCAGAGTTGGAAACGACTGGTGCTTGCACAGGGGACCATTCCTTTTTCAGAGCACCCTCCCCACTGCCCTGCTGCAGCCTGGAGGCACCATCTCAAAAGCCCCTTTGACAAAGCTGCAGGGGAGAGGCAGAGAGAGGCAAACTTGGCAACAACACCAGCAGCAGCCGCACCAGGCAAATTGGGCAAAGAGCAGCTCAGTTGCTGGCTGCATGTGCAGGCTGAGAAAGCAGCAAGGAAACTGTGGTGGGGGAGGCTCCTAAAGGCGTGGGGGCCCATAGGCCAGTGCCTACTTGGCCTAATTGTTAATCCAGCCTTGGGGACCTCCCACAAGGAAAACATCTCAGCAATCAATCCTCTAAAGCCTTTATCTCCTACCACAACACACCTTTCTCTATCTCCCAGGTTGGAGTTAAGGAAACTCAAGCATCAACTGGTTTGGTTTGGATTCTGATTCCTCATCACAATGAGAAACAGAAGGGCTTTCTTTGTAGCTCCTTTGATTTTAGGCCCATATTAGGCCTAAATCATATTAGGCCACACAATCCTGTCAAGCAATTAGATCTCAAAGAAATCAGCCCTTGATTTTGAAACAAAGTATGATTTATCAATAATCCAAGATGCTTCTATCAGACGAGTTATTGAAACTGATACACAGTAACAGTGAAAGGCATACTTAAAGGTGACACATCAAAGGTTTTCTAAACAAAGCTACATTCTCTAAACAATGCTGTATTCATGTGTGAATCTGCACACGGCACCCCTTATCTCCCCTGTGGTTTCCGTCTCTGGGGTAAGGCTTGAGAACCTGTCCCTGGAGGCGCTTATCTACAAAGACTAAATTCCTGCATTTGTTAGTAAAAGAGAGAGAGGCCGATAAGGCTTGAATTACCCTCTAGATATTTCCTGCTTTGATGTGCCTGGTTAGTAACATTTATGGAGTCCTATAGATGCATTCAGCTAGCTTCAAACTATGAGCCTTATAATACTGAAAGAAAGATTTACATTGCTTGACACAATCCACCAAGAGCTTACAGGTAGGGTTGCCAAGTTCCCCGCAGCCACTGGTACAATAAGTACCATAGAGTTTTCCTTCCCAAATTGCTAGAGTATATGAAAAAAAAACCCCATAGAGTCTGGGGAAACTCCTAGAGCGGCTGGTACACGATGTCGCTGGTGCAATGATGTCACTGTGAGTGATGTAATCATGCCGGTGACATCGAGGGAGCATCCCCCTCACCAGCCCAATGCGGGTTGGGGGAAGCCCGGCCTGGTAACTTGGCAGCCTTACTTACAGTAGGCCCTGCACGAAGAACCCTGTAAACTCCAGAAGGATTGGCGACATCAGGGGTGGGTGGCCTAATATGCAAAGGAGCTCCTCCTACAAAAAAAAAAGCCCTTCCCCTTCCTTTGTCATCTCTGAGATGGATCTGACAGCTACCCCTTGGGAAATGGTAGCAAATTATTTTGCCACACTCTGTCCATCTTTCCGGGCATCAGACCTCAGGAGCACACGAGAACATAATAAGAACATAAGAGAAGCCATGTTGGATCAGGCCAATGGCCCATCCAGTCCAACACTCTGTGTCACATAAGAACATAAGAGGAGCCATGTTGGATCAGGCCAATGGCCCATCCAGTCCAACACTCTGTGTCACAGAGGAACATAAGAGGAGCCATGTTGGATCAGGCCAATGGCCCATCCAGTCCAACACTCTGTGTCACATAAGAGGAGCCATGTTGGATCAGGCCAATGGTCCATCCAGTCCAACACTCTGTGTCACATAAGAACATAAGAAGAGCCATGTTGGATCAGGCCAATGGCCCCTCCAGTCCAACACTCTGTGTCACATAAGAACATAAGAGGAGCCATGTTGGATCAGGTCAATGGCCCATCCAGTCCAAGTTAAAGAGCATGGGACCCAGTACTGAGCCCTGCGGCACCCCACTGCTTACCGTCCTCCACTGCGAAGACTGCCCATTTATACTCACTCTCTGCTTCCTATTACTCAGCCAGTTTTTGATCCACAAGAGGACCTGTCCTTTAACTCCATGACTCTCGAGCTTACTAAGGAGCCTTTGATGAGGAACTTTATCAACAGCTTTCTGGAAGTCAAGGTAAAATACATCATGGGCATCATTGCCAAGTGGGCTGGCTAGCTCATTTCCTGGGTGGGGGGAGGTCTTCTGATAGATTAAGTGCATCCAGGGCAACAGGGCCATATTGCCATCAGCAGAGGACGTGGGGGTGAAAGCAGAACTGCTGCTATTCCTCCTCCACCTCTCCTGTCGCTTGGTGTGCCCCCACATAGCTGCTCCTGAGATTATCTTGGAGATGAAGCCAATTGGGAGTTGTGGGGAATCAAACCCGGTCCTCCCAGATAAGATTCTTCACACTTAAGCACTACACCAAACTGGCTCTCCCAGAAGCTGCCCTTTCAAGGACAACTCCTGCGAGAGCTATGGCTGACCCAAGGCCATTCCAGCAGCTGCAAGTGGAGGAGTGGGGAATCAAACCCGGTTCTCTCAGATAAGAGTCTGCACATTTAATCACTACACCAAACTGGCTCTCCCAGCAGCTGCCCTTTCAAGGACAACTCCTGCCAGAGCTATGGCTGACCCAAGGCCATTCCAGCAGGTGCAAGTGCAGGAGTGGGGGAATCAAACCCGGTTCTCCCAGATAAGAGTCTGCACACTTAACCACTACACCAAACTGGCTCTCACTTTCTAATGTACCTTCTCAACAGCTGCTGCCTGGGATTAAGCAGCCCTGAGCACAATATTGACTCTGGGTCTATTCCTATATGCTCTACCACTGAGCATTGACCCCTCCCCAGGGCTTTTATTCATAGCAGGAACTCCCTTGCATATCAGGCCTGGATTAATAAGTAGGCCCGCATGCCATTAGGGGCCCCAGGCCAGCTCCCCACCCCACCCCATTCCCTTCCCCGCTTCCAGCCCTCCCAGCCTGCATGTGTAGCCAGCAACTGAGCCACTCTTTGCCTGACTTGCCTGGTGAGGCTGCTGCTGGGGTGGTCCCCAAGTCTGCCTTTCTCCTGCCGCTTAGTCAAAGGGGCTTTTGAGAAGCTGCCTGCAGGCTGCAGCGGGGGGCCATGGGCAGCGGGGCAGGCGCTCCGACTCTGAGATAATTTGCAAGGAGCTCCCAAGTTTTCGACTGCCTAGGGGCCTCCACGTAGCCTTCCCAATCCCCAGCGGGGGATCCCCCGGTTTTACAGGCTTCCCCCCACCCTCAGCCAGCTGGCCAGTGGGGGAAGCCCCGCCCCCACAGCCACCATGTACCTTTAGAGCTCCGGCACGACCTGCAAAAAGGTCCGGTTTTAAAATGTGTGTGTGCTCCTTTAAATTGGAGCAGGAAGCCGAAAGTACTTCATGAGGAAGGGTTAGCGACAGCAGACCTCGTCGGAGTGCAGCCCCTCCATTTGTTTTACTTTCCTTTCAGACGAGTGAGTGTGTGTGTGTGTGTGTAAAAGAGAGCAGCGTATCCCCTGTACTTTCCAGACCTGGTGGTGGAGGCACCAGAGACAGTTAAGCATGTGTGTGAGTGAGAGAGAGAAAGGGGGGGGGGTAACTCTATTAGTCCCTATTTCTCATAGGAAATAATGGAGAATTGGAGAATTGATCCACGGGTATCTGGGACTCTGGGGGGGGGGCTGTTTTATGAGGTGCAGGCACCAGATTTGTAGCATAGCATCCAGTACCTCTCCCCAAAATACCCCCCCCCCCAAGTTTCAAAATGCTTGGATCAGGGGGTTCAATTCTATGAGCCCCAAAAGAAGGTGCCCCTATCCATTATTTCCTATGGAGGGAAGGGATTTAAAAGATGTGTGGTCCCTTTAAATGTGATGGCCAGAACTCCCTTGGAGTTCAATTATGCTTGTCACACCCTTGCTCCTGGCTCCGCCCCCAATGTTTCCTGGCTCCACCCCCAAAGTCCCCAGATATTTCTTGAATTGGACTTGGCAACCCTACCTCCATGGGGTTTAATCCAGCCCTGCCTTATGTAGCCCAACCTCCAAGAGCTTACAGAGCTCTTAGTGCAGGACCCTACAATAAGCTTCAGGAGGACTGGTTATGTCAAGGGGGTGTGGCCTGTTATACAAAGGAGCTCCTGCTACATGAAAATCCCTGCCGCCCTCCCCATTTTCCAGGTTCTTATAAATACAAAGTGACTGAATCCACAACAAGAAATTTCGATGCAGGCAGAAGCTTTATTGGAAAAAATGGAGAGTGGATAACATTTGCAGTGAAGCACCCTTCACGGATGACAAACTTACTTTTTTTTCTTTTCTTTTCTTTTCTTTTTTAAACCCGCAAGCAACGGCTTCTCCGCTGCCCGTTTAGCCGGGATAACTGAAAGGTTACAAAGCAAATGAACACAGAGATAAGTAAAAGCTATCGTTGAGTCAGGAAAGACCTTGGCGGTCCCCAGAAACACCTGGAGGCCCACAAAGGGAAGGTGTTCATCAACTTCTTGGCTCAAATTCAACATAAGTTTAGAGAAACGAAGTGAAGGTTAGAGGTGTGTGCGTGTGGAGGGGGAGAGAAACTTTCAATATGAGAGTACAGAGAAGACAAATCCACGGCCACGTGTTTGTGGTCGTGAGCGTCCGAAATCTTGTCGAGCACCAACCGATCTCGGTCGGAACCCGGAAGCGCCGTTCTTTCCGACACCCAAGCTGGTGAAGTCGTCAACCGTTAATCTGTTCCGTGTTTCCTTCAGATCTTTGTGAAGCTCCCCTTCTCGTTTAACAGGAGTTGCAGAGGCGGCCACAAGGGGGACAACCGCCGCAGGCTGTGTAGCCTCCCACACGGAGAGGCTCGCAGGAGGCGGCCATGACTGGCCCGGGGATCACAACCGTAACCGGAGCGGGCTGGATGCAAACTTCCGAGGGTGGGATCTGGTTGAGGCAAGAGACGTTGGCCCCGCTGGTGATCCCGAGGCAACGGGCGGATGTTGAGTTACCGCAGCATGAAGTGGAGCAGCATGAACTGGAGCAGCAATCCAGCTTGCCCAGACCGCCTGTGGGGTAGCTACACGGGGAGCAGCAAGGCTGGGAGCAGCAAGGCTTGGAGCAGCAAGGCTGGGAGCAGCAAGGCTGGGGGCAGGAGGGGATGGCGCAAGATGGAGGACAGCAGCAAGACATCTTGGAGAGGTGGAGGTGAGTCTGCAATGACATTAGGAAATGACAGGACATGACAATGCGATAAGCAGAATCAACCAGTTGAAGTTTGGTGCATAAGTTGTTCTCCCAGGGAGTAAGAACATAAGAGAGGCCATGTTGGATCAGGCCAATGGCCCATCCAGTCCAACATTCTGTGTCGCATGGTGGTCAAAAAACCCAGGTGCCATCAGGAGGTCCACCAGTGGGGCCAGGACACTAGAAGCTCTCCCACTGTACCCCCCTCCAAGCACCAAGAAGGTCCGGCCTTTTCCCAGCCAAGCCGGCTTGCCGGTATTCAGGCTGGGGGCTGTCTTTGCCCCCTCGGAAGGAGGGAGCAACAGAGCGCAGGCCCGTATACGGGTCTTGTGCTGGGCGTTGCGTCAGGGCTATATAAGCCCCGGCCCCGCCCAGGATGACACAGTTCTCCTGGCTCTCTGCCCGCCCACCCTCCCTTTGGTAGTACAGGTGTCAGCCGGTCGCCTTATTAGGGGCCAGGTAGGAATTTTTTTAACCTTCACATAATTGGCCCATGTGGAGGTGTTTTTCGCCTACCTTGTACTACCTATTAGTGTCAGGTTTAGTTATAGGTGTTTAATATGGTTGCTAGCTGGAGGAGGTTTGGCCACAGGGTTTTCAGGGGAGCACCTATGGCCCAGCACCGTTGGTGCGGTGGTCTGTATGAACCGTAGATGGGCTACACGGCTCAGTGTGGGGAATGCAGATCACGGGGAGCCTCACCTGGGCGGATCTTTCCATGGGGGATTGATACTAGCCCAGGTGGAGAAAAGCTGGGGGCCTGGCCGCTCAGCTACAACCCGAATACGGTGGGCTTGTGCTGGGGGCAGGGTGGCTCGCTTTTTGGACGAGGCGGGGTCTTGGTGTGACCCCAGGGCTTGTCCGGTTTAGGTCTCATCCTTGCCAGTTTACAGGTTAATTAATTGTTCAATAAAGCGGCCCGGTTTTAAAACCCAACAATTGTGTCTGTCTCTTCATTCCGACTGGGGGGGCAATACAGAGCATCACTGCCTTAGACATAAGAACATAAGAGAAGCCATGTTGGATCAGGTCAATGGCCCATCCAGTCCAACAATGTTTAACATAGTGGCTAGAAAAAGCCAGGTAGCATTGGGAGGTCCGTCAGTGTGGCAAGGACACCAGATGCCCTCCCACTGTTTCCTCTCCCAATCACCAAGAATACAGAGCATCTCTTGCCCCAGACATAAGAACATAAGAGGAGCCATGTTGGATCAGGCCAGTGGCCCATCAAATCCAACACTGTTTCACATAGTGGCCAGAAAAAGCCAGGTACGATTGGGAGGTCCATCAGTGGGGCCAGGACACCAGATGCCCTCAACCTTTCTTCATAGGGAAAGTGTTCCAGCCCTTTAATCATTCTAGTTGCCCTTTTCTGGACTTTCTCCAATGCGATAATATCCTTTTTGAGGTGCGGCAACCAGAACTGCACAAAGTACTCCAAATGAGACCACACCATCGATTTATACAGGGGCATTATGATACTGGCTGATTTGTTTTCAATTCCCTTCCTAATAATTCCCAGCATGGTGTTGGCCTTTTTTATTGCAAACGCACACTGTCTTGACATTTTCAGTGAGTTATCTACCACAACCCCAAGATCTCTCTCTTGGTCAGTCTCTGCCAGTTCACATCCCATCAACTTGTATTTGTAGCTGGGATTCTTGGCCCCAATGTGCATTACTTTGCACTTGGCCACATTGAACCGCATCTGCCACGTTGACGCCCACTCACCCAGCCTCAACAGATCCCTTTGGAGTTCTTCACAATCCTCTCTGGTTCTCACCACCCTGAACAATTTAGTGTCATCCGCAAACTTGTCCACTTCACTGCTCACTCCCAACTCTAAATCATTTATGAACAAGTTAAAGAGCATGGGACCCAGTACCAAGCCCTGCGGCACCCCACTGCTTACCGTCCTCCACTGCGAAGACTGCCCATTTATACTCACTCTCTGCTTCCTATTACTCAGCAAGTTTTTGATCCACAAGAGGACCTGTCCTTTTACTCCAAGCTTTCTAAGGAGCTTTTGATGAGGAACTTTATCAAAAGCTTTCTGGAAGTCAAGGTAAAAAACATCTATCGGGTCTCCTTTGTCCACATGTTTGTTTACCCCCTCAAAGAAATGCAACAGGTTAGTGAGGCAAGATCTTCTCTTACAGAACCCATGCTGAGTTTTCCTCAATAACCCGTGTTCATCAATGTGCCTATTCATTCTGTCCTTCATAATGCTTTCTACCAACTTTCCCGGTATTGAAGTCAGACTGACTGGCCTGTAATTTCCCGGATCTCCTCTGGAACCCTTTTTAAAGATGGGGGTGACATTTGCTACCTTCCAGTCCTCAGGAACGGAGGCATATTTCAATGAAAGATTACAGATTTTTGTTAGAAGATCCACAAGTTCAAATTTGAGTTCTTTCAGAACTCTCGGATTTATGCCCTCCGGACCCGGTGACTTATTAGTTTTAAATTCGTCCATCAGTTGTAGGACCTCCTCTTTTGTCACCTCAATCTGACTCAGGTCTTTCAGCACCCCTTCCAACATTAGTGTTTCTGGAGCGGGCAAAAAGTTCTCATCTTCCACAGTGAAGACAGAGGCAAAAAATTCATTCAGCTTCTCAGCCATTTCCCTATCCTCCTTCAGTAATCCTTTTACCCCATGTTCATCCAAGGGCCCCAGTGCCTCCCTGGCTGGTTTCCTACTTCTAATATATTTGAAGAATTTTTTAATTTTGGTCTTTATGTTTTTTGCAATATGCTCCTCATAGTCCCTTTTTGCCTGCCTGATCACAGTCTTGCATTTGATTTGCCACTGCCTGTGTTCCCTTTTACTAATCTCACTTGGACTGGTTTTCCATCGCTTAAAGGTGTCCTCCTTACCTTTTACAGCTTCCATTACTTTGTTTGTTAACCATGCAGGCCTTTTCTTATGCCTGTTTGTGCCTTGTTGGATCCCTGTTGGATCAGGCCAATGGCCCCTCCAGTCCAACTCTCTGTGTCACACAGTAGCCAAAAAACCCAGATGCCCTCAGGAGGTCCACCAGCAGGGCCAGAACTCCAGAAGCCCTCCCACTGTGCCCCCCCCCCAAAGCACCAAGAATACAGAGCATCACTTGCCCCAGACAGAGAGCTCCAACAATACACTGTGGCGAATAGCCACTGATGGACCTCTGCTCCTTTTTCTGTCTTTCTTTCTTACTGTATATATCATGCAGAAGAAGAGAGAAGGAGAGATTGGATTTATACCTTGCTCTGCACTCAGAGTGGCTAGCAATCTTCTTCCCTCCCTCTTCCCACAACAGACCCCATGTGAAGTAGGTCAGGCTGAGAGAGCTCTGAAAGAAATCTGACTGGCCCAAAGTCACCCAGCAGCCACATGTGGAGGAGTGGGGAACCAAACCACGTTCTCCTCTGTTTTTAAAGCACTACACTACACGACAAGAAGATATAATGAACTTACCAAAGCTAGTACCAGAAGAGAAGCAAGCAAGCGAAGCTAAGCAGAGCTGTGGAGATAGCTGACGGTGGCGTGAGCTTTTATACTGTCTCTGTGGAATGTCACGGAGATGATTGATTTCGGAGTATTTAATTTGCTCCCCGTGGCAAGCTGTAAAGTGTTTAATGTCATATGCTAGGGTGACATCTTTTTACCTCGCAGTCTTCCCTCGTTCTACTGTATTATTTTATGATTTGGTTGTCAACAATTTCATTTTGATTCAGTTCAGAAATGAGCCTTTGGCATCTCCTGCTCGACTGGTGTGGAAGCAAATCATCGGCAATTGCCTGGAATGCTGACATTTTAATACACAAATATTAATGTTTGTTTCTCTCCTGGGGCCCTCGCCTCTGGGGTTCATCTCCCATGTCCAGGCAAACAATGGCTGCCCATTCACCTCTGGCTGCCCCATTCACTTCTTGAACCATGGGTGGCTCTGAACGGACAACTTGGGGCATAGCTCTGTCATTGTTACGCTGAGCTCCACTGCCTCACTCTCTTAAGTTACAGCTTGCTATTGGCTTTCTGTCAGGCACCAGCACTCTGGTGCCTGGCCTACGCCCACTGGCATCTGAGGGAACCACATCTGGACCCACACATCCATCAGCAGTGACCCACCCAGGGACCTAGCTACAATGGGGCCCGGGGGAAGGAAGGAACATCCTTTCAACCCCCCCTTCCAACTCTATGGCCCCTCCTTTGGAGGGCCGCCAATCTGCCCCCTTTGCTCACCACCACTCTGAACAAGTAGTAGCACTGCTGCTTAGGCTTGCCAATCGCCAGGTCCCAGCGGGGGTTTTTCCACTTTCCCAGGCTCCTTTCCACCCCCAGTCAGCTGGCCGGTGGGGGGAAGCCCCGCCCTCAAAGCCACCATGTGACTTCCCCCCTCCAGAGGCTCCAGTCTCCGATTGGAACGGCTTCCTCTTGGGATGGGGTGCCTGTGTTACTTGGAAGAAGTTGGCTGCAACTCGTGAGTAGAGAGGCCAATCCCTCACATCAGAGTCGCCAGAAACGGGAGCAGGGGGAACGTCTGCTGAGCACTTCATTATTCCCTATGTGGAAATCGATTCTCAAAGGGTATAATGAAGAATTGATCTGGAGGTTTCAGGGGCTCTAGGGGAGCTGTCTTTTGAGGTAGAGGCACCATATTTTCAGTATAGTATCTAGTGCTTCTCCCCAAAGAACCCCCCAATTTTCAAAAAGTTTGGACCAGGGGGTCCAATTCTATGAGCCCCAAAAGAAGGTGCCCCTATCCTTCATTATTTCCTATGGAAGGAAGACCTTTAAAAAGATGTGCTGTCCCTTTAAATGCGATGGCCAGAACTCCCTTGGAGTTCAATTATGCTTGTCACACCCAATGTCTCCTGGCTCCACCCCCAAAGTTCCCATGTATTTCTTGAATTGTACTTGGCAACCCTATTGCTGCTGGTCTTTTTAGCTTTTCTCTCTCCTCTTTCCTAACACAGTGCGCGGAGCCAAAAAAGGGGGGGAGAGTCAAGATGTCTCTGTCTCGCTGAGAGAGGGGCACATAAGAAAGGGGCGGGTGAGTGGAGCTGCTGTGACGGCCCACATGAAGGGGGGTTAGCTTGTGGAACTCAAGGCAGTTTATACTGCAAGGGACTAGGGCTGTCAAACCGGGTTCCCCTGCTCCCCCCCAAAAATAACCAAGCCTACTGTGGGCCCCACCGAACACGAAATCCGGGCTACAGCCCGGGGCACACCGCTTTTTTGGACCAGCCATCTTGTTGAAGCAACCCATCACCCCCGGGACTCTGTGGGGCGGTGTGACAAAATTTCTTTCCGTTGGGAAACCTCACGTGCAGTTATGCCATCTCCTTTCAACCCTTCCCAAATTCCAGATGTCTGTGAGGAAGAGAACCACAGTATACCTGCAAATTTCTTCTTCTTCTTCTTCTTTTTTCCCTCTTGCTTTCAGATTCTTACCAGGGTGTCTTCAAATAACTGGGCCGGGGTGGCCAAATTTGCTTAACGTAAGAGCCACATAGAATAAGCATCAGATGTCTGACAGCCATAAGAACATAAGAGAAGCCATGTTGGATCAGGCCAACGGCCCATCCAGTCCAACACTCTGTGTCACATAAGAACAGAAGAGAAGCCATGTTGGATCAGGCCAGTGGCCCATCCAGTCCAACACTCTGTGTCACATAAGAACATAAGAGAAGCCCTGTTGGATCAGGCCAGTGGCCCATCCAGTCCAACACTCTGTGTCACATAAGAACATAAGAGAAGCCATGTTGGATCAGGCCAGTGGCCCATTCAGTCCAACACTCTGTGTCACATAAGAACATAAGAGAAGCCCTGTTGGATCAGGCCCGTGGCCCATCCAGTACAACACTCTGTGTCACATAAGAACAGAAGATAAGCCATATTTGGATCAGGCCAGTGGCCTATCCAGTCCAACACTCTGTGTCACATAAGAACAGAAGAGAAGCCATGTTGGATCAGGCCAGTGGCCCCTCCAGTCCAACACTCTGTCACATAGTGGCCAAAAATTTATATATATATATATACACACACACACACACACACACACACTATGGCTAATAGCCACTGTTGGACCTCTGCTCCATATTTTTATCTAACCCCCTCTTGAAGCTGGCTATGCTTGTAGCCGCCACCACCTCCTGTGGCAGTGAATTCCACATGTCAATCACCCTTTGGGTGAAGTACCTCCTTTTATCCGTTCTAACCCAACTGCTCAGCAATTTCATTGAATGCCCACGAGTTCTTGTATTTTGAGAAAAGTACTTTTTTCTCTACCTTCTCCATCCCATGCATAATCTTGTAAACCTCTCTCATGCCACCCTGCAGTCGACATTTCTCAAAGCTAAAGAGCCCCCAAGTGTTTTAACCTTTCTTCATAGGGAAAGTGTTCCCTATGAACATCCATATAAAACATGAACATCAGATGTAGGTAGGTAGGTAGGAAGGAAGGAAGGAAGGAAGGAAGGAAGGAAGGAAGGAAGGAAGGAAGGAAGGAAGGAAGGAAGGAAGGAAGGAAGGAAGGAAGGAAAATTGATGGGGGAGGAAGAAATGGAAAGAAAGCAACTTTAGTTTAAAATGCCTTCTCCAAGTCAGCTGACAGGCCGGTGGGGGCTTCAAGAGCCACACAATATCCCTTTTAATGATACCCCAGCACCGAAGAGCTTTCTCTCTAACTAGATGCAATGCTCTACCCTCAGTCATATTTCTTGGCAGGTTTCTCAGATTCTGTCCTTGTGACCACACAGCCACTGAAACAGTCCCTCATGTTTTGCTCCACCGTTTGTTATATTCACAGCTTTGTAACTCACTTCTGTGTCCCATTTTGGAGAAATCAGGCGGGTGTTCAGATGCCTTAAAAGTCTGTAGGCTCCTGAGTGGTTACTCCCCGAAAGACACTGAAATAGTAGCCAAGTTTATTTTTCTGGCCACCGTGACATGACAAAGGATTTTGTAGCCGTAGTTTTAATTGATAACAATGTTTCTGGAGAGCCAGTTTGGTGTAGTGGTGAAGTGTGCGGACTCTTATCTGGGAGAACCGGGTTTGATTCCCCACTCCTCCACTTGCACCTGCTGGAATGGCCTTGGGTCAGTCATAGCTCTGGCAGAGGTTGTCCTTGAAAGGGCAGCTGCTGTGAGACCCCTCTCATCCCCACCCACCTCACAGGATGTCTGTTATGGGGGAGGAAGGGAAAGGAGATTATGAGCTGCTCTGAGACTCTTCAGAGTGGAGGGCGGGATATAAATCCAATATCTTCATCTACCTCACAGGATGTCTGTTATGGGGGAGGAAGGGAAAGGAGATTGTTAGTCGCTCTGAGTCTCTCGGAGTGGAGGGCGGGATATAAATCCAATATCTTCATTTACCTCACAGGGTGTCTGTTGTGGGGGAGGAAGGGAAAGGAGATTGTGAGCCACTCTGAGACTCTTCGGAGTGGAGGGCGGGATGTAAATCCAATATCTTCATTTACCTCACAGGGTGTCTGTTGTGGGGGAGGAAGGGAAAGGAGATTGTGAGCCATTCTGAGACTCTTCGGAGTGGAGGGCGGATATAAATCCAATATCTTCATTTACCTTCTTCTTTTAAATTTTAACTGTACCTTTTGTATTTTATACGTAATTTTTATTCTGTATAACTTGGTAATCCTTTTATTCTGCATAATTTATTTCTTTTTTGCCAATAAAGGCTGATGATGATGCATGTATGTGAAGCAGCCAGATGCGGTTACTGAGCCACAGTTTGGCCACCCCTGAACTGGGTGCTGGCCCTATCTTAATCAATGAAAGATAAGCATCCTTAACACATGGTAGAGTTCTTTTTCGCAGTAGCAGACTCTGTGCTTTTAATTCCAGAGCCAGGTTCTGCCACAGGAGGTGCCGGCGACTACAAGCATAGCCAGCTTTAAGAAGAGATTGGATAAAAATATGGAGCAGAGGTCCATCAGGGGCTATTATATATGTATATGTATATATATGTGTATGTGTGTGTGTATGTATACACACACACATATATTGGCCGCTGTGTGACATGGAGTGTATGGGCCACTGGCCTGATCCAACAAGGCTTCTCTTCTGTTCTTATGTGACACAGAGTGTTGGACTGGATGGGCCATTGGCCTGATCCAACATGGCTTCTCTTATGTGACACAGAGTGTTGGACTGGATGGGCCATTGGCCTGATCCAACATGGCTTCTCTTACATGATAGAGGTTTACAAGATAATGCATGGGATGGAGAAAGTAGAGAAAAAAGTACTTTTCTCCCTTTCTCACAATACAAGAACTCGTCGCATTCGATGAAATTGCTGAGCAGAAAGGTTAAAACGGATAAAAGGAAGTACTTCTTCACCCAAAGGGTGATTAACATGTGGAATTCACTGCCACAGGAGGTGGTGGCGGCCACAAGTATAGCCACCTTCAAGAAGGGTTTAGATAAATATATGGAGCACAGGTCCATCAGTGGCTATTAGCCACAGTGTATGTGTGTATATAAATTTTTTTGCCACTGTGTGACACAGAGTGTTGGACTTGATGGGCCGTTGGCCTGATCCAACATGGCTTCTCTTATGTTCTTATGTTCTTATGTGACACAGTGTTGGACTGGATGGGCTATTGGCCTGATCCTACAGGGCTTCTCTTATGTTCTTATGTGACACAGAGTTGGACTGGATGGGCTATTGGCCTGATCCAACAGGGTTTCTCTTCTCTTCTTATGTGACACAGAGTGTTGGACTTGAGGGGCCATTGGCCTGATCCAACATGGCTTCTCTTATGTTCTTATGTGACACAATGTTGGACTGGATGGGCTATTGGCCTGATCCAACAAAGCTTCTCTTCTGTTCTTATGTGACACAGAGTGTTGGACTGGAGGGGCCATTGACCTGATCCAACAAAGCTTCTCTTCTGTTCTTATGTGACACAGAGTGTTGGACTGGATGGCCATTGGCCTGATCCAACAGGGCTTCTCTTATGTTCTTATGTGACACAGAGTGTTGGACTGGATGGGCCACTGGCCTGATCCATCATGGCTTCTCTTATGTTCTTATGTGAAACAGAGTGTTGGAGTGGATGGGCCATTGGCCTGATCCAACATGGCTTCTCTTATGTGACACATAGTGCTGGACTGGATGAGCAATTGGCCTGATCCAACATGGCTTCTCTTATGTTCTTATGTGACACAGAGTGTTGGACTGGATGTGCCATTGGCCTGATCCAGCAGCGCTTCCCTTATGTTCTTATGTTCTGACTTGAGTATGGGGTTCCTGAACTCCTAAACCAGGGGTGTCAAACTCATTTGTTATGAGGGCCAGATCTGACATAAATGAGAACAGGGCTTTTTTTTTTTTTTTTTTTTTGAGCAGGAATGCAGTTCCGGCTGGCTTGGCATCTGGGGGTGTGGCCTAATATCCAAATAAATTTCTTCTGGTCTCTTCCCACAAAAAAGCCGTGTGAAACAATGGTGACATCAGGGGGTGTGGCCTACTACGCAATGAGTTCCCGCTGGGCTTTTTCTAGTGGGGAATCAAACCCAGTTCTCTCAGATAAGAGTCCGCACACTTCACCACTACACCAAACTGGATTTTAGACCCTGAGGCTGGGTCCAGATGGCCAGTTAGAGCTGACACAGGGACTGCCCGCCAATGGATTAAATACCTCAGAGCATGGTAGTGGCCTTGTTGTTTATCAAGGGAGATGGCTCAGACAGGGTACCTCTTAGCAGATTATGCGCAGGCAGCGAATGTCGTATTGTTAACCCAGGTCTTGCAAAATGGGACATGGCTTCCTCAATTGAATAATTTCAATAGGTTTGCCAGTCCCCACCCTTGAGAAGGTTATCAAAGATTTCAGGTTTTCATGGCTGGTAACATCATTAGGGTTTGTAGAATTTTTCGGGCTCAAGTGCCATGTTCTACTGGAGAAAGTTTTTCTTCTGGACGTTTCGTTTTTGGCTGCGGAGAACATCCTCAGTGGCGTTGCAGCCGGAGCAGGTGCTCTGCCCTTCTTGGCTGCTGTGCATTGAGTGAGGCCAAGGCTGCTGGAGAGCTGCTATTTCTAGGCTGGAGGGGGTGTGGTGAAAGGGCAATAGGTTTGTGGGTGTGCCCATTGTTTGGTGGGGCTTCCTGGAAGGGTAGTGATAAGGAAACTGGCTGTTGAATGTGACCATTGTTCTATGTTAATTGCTGGGAGGGTTGGAAGGGGTGTGAAGATAAGGAAGATTGGGAAATTCCTGGAGACTTTGGGGGTGGAGCCAAGAGGGGGTGGGTTTGGGGAGGGGAGGGGCCTCAGCAGGGTACAATGTCCTATAGGCCACCCTTCAAACATCTCTTTTCTCCAGGGGCTGAAGAAAAACAACACACTCACTCCGTGTATAAAATAATTCTCTGCGTAATCCACAAAATACAATTCCTTGGTTCAGATGACAATTAAATCGTGCAGAAGCAAGATCATCCAATACACAACACAACTACTGTCCACAAAACAAATTGACATTTAAACTAGTCCAATGAGAAGAAGAACCTGTCCAATTTTGTTTAGGATATAGAATCATAGAGTTGGAAGGGACCTCCAGAGTCATCTAGTCCAACCCCCTGCACTATGCAGGAAACTCACAAAGACCTCCCCCTAAATTCACAGGATCCTCATTGCTGTCAGATGGCCATCTAGCCTCTGTTGAAAAACCTCCAAGGAAGGAGAGCCCACCACCTCCCAAGGAAGCCTGTGGACACTTAGAATCATAGAGTTGGAAGGGACCTCTAGGGTCATCTAGTCCAACCCCCTGCACAATGCAGGAAACTCACAAATAACTCCCCGTACATGCACAGGATCTGCATTGCTGTCAGATGGCCCTCTAGCCTCTGTTGAAAAACCTCCAAGAAAGGAGAGCCCACCACCTCCCGAGGAAGCCTGTTCCACTGAGGAACCGATATGTCAGAAAGTTCTTCCTCATGTTGAGCTGGAAACTCTTTTGATTTAATTTGTGAACTATATGAACTATCCTTCATCAGGGGACCGTCTTCCAAATTCTTTCGTTTCAGTAGAGTTGACGTGCCCTATTACATTTCCTGGTATTCCAAGTTTCAATTTCATTTTAATTCATTTTTTTTTCTGGAACGCCGCTGCCAATTACAATCCATCAGCATTTGGTTGCCATCTGTCATTACAATCCATCTGTTTGGTCCTTTTTATCATTGGGCTACGGTTTAAATGTCAGCTTGGTTTTTTGGAGAGTCGTCGTGCTGCGCATTGGACGGTCTTTTTTTCCTGTACTAACGAATGGTCATTTCAACCAAGAGATTGCATTTTGTGGATCGCACGGAGGATTATCTTCTACACTGAGTGAGATTTCGTTGTTTTTCTTCAGCTCCTTTTGCCTCCTCGGTCCCGATCTCCGCTGACATTTCCTCCAGAGGAGCTGATCTCTGCTAGCTGGAGAGGAGTTGTCAAAGTGAGAGATCTCCAGGCCCCACCTGGACGTTGGCAACCCTAGCACATGGTTGCGGAGGTGCCGGCGCAATGTGGCGTCGGGGTGGTTCTGCCCAGGGGCATGGCGGACAGATGTCTCGTTTAGACAACCCTTAAATTTGCCAGCTTCTTGGATACGCGGTGACATAGATCGGCCATTTAATTTAATTTCAACAAATATTTCAATAAACGGCGAGATCCAGCCATTCCCCTGCTAACCAGGTGATCTGCTTCCATGGCAGTCAGGGTGGTGAGAAGGCACATTCCTTGTTGAGTCAAGTCAAATTGGACACCGCTTTAGGCCACGGCCTGCCATGTTCTACAAGCAAAAAAAAAAAAAATGGTCTCCATCTGATAACACGAAGCCAAACAGCTTCCAAAATGCCATAGGATCTTTGAACCAGTTAGCAAACTCAACAGCCAGCAATGATTCATGCATGAACGCTCCGAAGAGATCCTCCCAAATCTAGCCGGTGGCTTTTGCTCCTGAAGCTTCTACAGGATATGATCACACCTGTGTACCCTTCACCTGGCTGTTGTTTCGAGATTCGATTCACATCCTGTTGGGAGGGGCTTTGCCCGTAGCCAAACTCCCAGAATTCTGCGGCTTCTCTGGTCACTTCCCTAGGGTCCAGGGCTATCCATTGCCTTCTGGATAACCCTGGAGTGATCCACCTCCTGGGCTTTCAGTGAATCTGGGTGGACATCTTTTGGTTGGGTTTAGGGCTGCCAAGTTCCTGCCAGAGGCGGGGGATCCCCCAGTTTGGGGGGCCCCAACCCGCCGGTACACATGAACATATGAAGCTGCCTTATACTGAATCAGACCTTTGGTCCATCAAAGTCAGTATTGTCTTCTCAGACTGGCAGCGGCTCTCCAGGGTCTCAAGCTGAGGTTTTTCACACCTATTTGCCTGGACCCTTTTTTGGAGATGCCGGGGATTGAACCTGGGACCTTCTGCTTCCCAAGCAGATGCTCTACCATTGAGCCACCATCCCTCCCCAAGGGAGAGGGTTGCTAGGCTCTTTTTAAAAAAGAGATCAGGCTGCTAGGCTCTTTTTTAAAAAGGCCCACAAAGAGCCTTGCCGGCAGGGGTGGGATTCTAGCAGGAGCTCCCTTGCATATTAGGCCATTACAGGCTGTGGCTGGGTGGCTCAAGCAGAGCGGGCTGAAGCTAAACTCGGCGAAGACAGAGGTCCTTTGCTTGGGCCGTCGGGGTCCGGGAATGGAAATACCCCTTCCGGTTTTTGACGGTGCGCCGCTGACGGTGACACACAGAGTCAGGAGCCTGGGGGTACTTCTGGAGCCTTCCCTAACAATGGAGGCCCAGATAGCAGCCACCGCCAAGTCCGCATTTTTCTATCTTAGGCGGGCAAGGCAGCTGGCTCCCTTCCTGGAGCGCGACGATCTAGCAACGGTGATCCATGCTACGGTCACCTCAAGGTTGGACTACTGCAATGCCCTCTACATGGGGCTGCCCCTGTGCCGAACCCGGAAATTACAGCTGGTGCAGAACGCCGCCGCCCGGTTGTTATTCAGCCGGGACTTCGGGCTCTGCACTGGCTGCCAATATCTTACCGAGTTCGGTACAAGGTGCTGGTTATTACCTTTAAAGCCCTATATGGCCTAGGACCTGCCTATCTGAGGGACCGTCTCTTCCCACACGTTCCCCAGCGAGCACTAAGATCGGGGACTCAAAACCTCCTGGTCGTCCCCGGGCCAAAGGAAGCCCGTTTGAAAGTTACAAGAGACCGGGCCTTCTCCGTAATGGCTCCATCTTGGTGGAACCAACTGCCGGAAGAGGTAAGGGCCCTGCGGGATCTTACCCAATTCCGCAGGGCCTGTAAGACATCCCTCTTCCGGCTGGCCCACAACTAATCGGCACAGAGCACTGAGTACTGAACATCGAACACGGAACATCGAATATTGAACATGAAATCGATGAGTGTAGCTGTAGGTCCGCTTTGTGATTTTAATGTCTATGTATATAACAAATGTTTAGATTTTTAACTATAACTTATGAAATGTTGATTTTAATGCTTAATTTTAGATTTTATGTTAGTTTTATATGTTGTAAGCCGCCCTGAGCCACCTAGTGGGAAGGGCGGGATATAAATCTTAGATAAATAAAAAAAAAAACTCCTCCACTTGCAGCTGCTAAAATGGCCTTGGGTCAGCCAGAGCTCTCTTATCTGGGAGAACCGGGCTTGATTCCCCACTCCTCCACTTACAACTGCTGGAATGGCCTTGGGTCAACCATAGCTCTCTTATCTGGGAGAACCAGGCTTGATTCCCCACTCCTCCACTTACAACTGCTGGAATGGCCTTGGGTCAACCATAGCTCTCTTATCTGGGAGAACCGGGCTTGATTCCCCACTCCTCCACTTGCAGCTGCTGGAACGGCCTTGGGTCAGCCAGAGCTCTCTTATCTGGGAGAACCGGGCTTGATTCCCCACTCCTCCACTTGCAGCTGCTGGAACGGCCTTGGGTCAGCCAGAGCTCTCTTATCTGTGAGAACCGGGCTTGATTCCCCACTCCTCCACTTGCACCTCCTGGAACGGCCTTGGGTCAGCCAGAGCTCTCTTATCTGGGAGAACCGGGTTTGATTCCCCACTCCTCCACTTGCAGCTGCTGGAACGGCCTTGGGTCAGCTGTAGCTCTCTTATCTGGGAGAACCGGGCTTGATTCCCCACTCCTCCACTTGCAGCTGCTGGAATGGCCTTGGGTCAACCATAGCTCTCGTAGAGTTGTCCTTGAAGGGGCAGCTGCTGTAGAAGCTCTCTTAGCGTCACACACCCCACAGGGTGTCTGTTGTGGAGAAGGAGGAGAGGTAAAGGAGATTGTGAGCCGCTCTGAGACTCTGAGATTCAGAGTATGGGATGGGATATAAATCCAGTATCTTCTTCATCATCTTCTAAAGGGCATCTGCTCATCATGGTGCCTTGGAGCTTCTCAGCAGCTGCTGCCTGGGGCTGTGGAGCTCAGTACTGAATCTAGATCTATGCCAGCTTGCTGTAGTGGTTAAGTTTGTGGGGTCTTATCTAGGAGACTCTCCTCCACTTGCAGCTGCTGGAACAGCCTAGGGTCAGCCATAGCTGTTGTAGGAGTTGTCCTTGAAAGGGCAGCTTCTGTGAGAGCTCTCTCAGCCCCACCTCCCTCGCGGGGTCTCTGTTGTGAGGGAGGAGGAGAAAGGGAGATCGTGAGCTGCTCTGAGATTCGGAGTGAAGGGTGGGGAATGTATCCAATATCTTCTTATTCTTCTATGTGCTCATTCACTGAGCAATGACAATACTAGCCACAGTGTACTATTGGAACTCTCTGTCTGGGGCAAGTGATGCGCTGTATTCTTGGTGCTTGGGAGGGGAAACAGTGTGAGGACTTCTAATGTGTGTGTGTGTGTGTGTGTGTGTGTATTTGGCCACTGTGTGACACAGAGTGTTGGACTGGAGGGGCCACTGGCCTGATCCAGCATGGCTTCTCTTATGTTCTTATGTGACACAGAGTGTTGGACTGGAGGGGCCACTGGCCTGATCCAACATGGCTTCTCTTCTGTTCTTATGTGACACAGAGTGTTGGACTGGATGGGCCATTGGCCTGATCCAACATGGCTTCTCTTATGTTCTTATGTGACACAGAGTGTTGGACTGGATGGGCCATTGGCCTGATCCAACATGGCTTCTCTTCTGTTCTTATGTGACACAGAGTGTTGGACTGGAGGGGCCACTGGCCTGATCCAACAGGGCTTCTCTTCTGTTCTTATGTGACACAGAGTGTTGGACTGGATGGGCCATTGGCCTGATCCAACATGGCTTCTCTTATGTTCTTATGTGACACAGAGTGTTGGACTGGATGGGCCATTGGCCTGATCCAACATGGCTTCTCTTATGTTCTTATGTGACACAGAGTGTTGGACTGGATGGGCCATTGGCCTGATCCAGCATGGCTCCTCTTATGTTCTTATGTGACGCAGAGTGTTGGACTGGATGGGCCATTGGCTTGATCCAACATGGCTTCTCTTATGTTCTTATGTGACACAGAGTGTTGGACTGGATGGGCCATTGGCCTGATCCAGCATGGCTCCTCTTATGTTCTTATGTGACGCAGAGTGTTGGACTGGATGGGCCATTGGCCTGATCCAACATGGCTTCTCTTATGTTCTTATGTGACACAGAGTGTTGGACTGGAGGGGCCATTGGCCTGATCCAACATGGCTTCTCTTCTGTTCTTATGTGACACAGAGTGTTGGACTGTATGGGCCATTGGCCTGATCCAACATGGCTTCTCTTCTGTTCTTATGTGACACAGAGTGTTGGACTGGATGGGCCATTGGCTTGATCCAACATGGCTTCTCTTCTGTTCTTATGTGACACAAAGTGTTGGACTGGATGGGCCATTGGCCTGATCCAGCATGGCTTCTCTTATGTTCTCATGTCTGGGGCAGTGATGCTTTATATTCTTGGTGCGTGGGAGGGGAAACAGTGTGAAAACTTCTAGTGTCCTGGCCCCACTGATGGACCTCCTGAGAGCAGCTGGATTTTTTGGCCACAGTGTGACACAAAGTGTTGGACTGGATGGGCCATTGGTCTGATGCAACATGGCTTGTCTTATGTTCTTATGTCTGCGGCAGTGATGCTTTGTATTCTTGATGCTTGAAGGGGGCACAGTGGGAAGTCTTCTAGTGTCCTAGCCTCACTGATGGGCCTCCTGATAGCACCTGGTTTTTCTGGCCACTGTGTGACACAGTGTTGGACTGGATGGGCCATTGGCCTGATCCAACATGGCTTCTCTTATGTTCTTGTGACTCCTCCCCACTTCTCAAGTTCTTAGAAATAGGAAACAACTGAATCCACAAAAGAAATTTCGATGCAGGCAGAAGCTTTATTGGAAAGAAAGAAGTGGTGACATCATTTATAGTGAAGCAGTTTGGCCGGGGTAAGAAGAAGATAGAAGATATTGGATTTATATCCCGCCCTCCACTCCAAAGAGTCTCAGAGCGGCTCACGATCTCCTTTCCCTTCCTCCCCCACAACAGACACCCTGTGAGGTAGATGAAGATATTGGATTTATATCCCGCCCTCCACTCCGAAGAGTATCAGAGCAGCTCACAATCTCCTTTCCCTTCCTCCCCCACAACAAACACCCTGTGAGGTGGGTGGGGCTGGAGAGGGCTCTCACAGCAGCTGCCCTTTCAAGGACAACCTCTGCCAGAGCTATGGCTGACCCAAGGCCATGCCAGCAGGTGCAAGTGGAGGAGTGGGGAATCAAACCCGGTTCTCCCAGATAAGAGTCCGCACACTTAACCACTACACCAAACTGGCTCTGAGACAAAAACATTCAAAGGAAATGAATGCAGAGATTAAAAAAGGTTATCGTTGAGGCTGGAAGACCTTTGTGGGTCCTCCAAACATTCGAAGGCCCACAGAGGGAAGAGGTTCATACCGTTCTGGTCTCAAAATCGACAGAAGTTTGGGAAATTTTTATTTATTTATTTATTACTTTAAATTTCTATCCCGCCCTCTCCGCAAGCGGACTCAGGGAGGCTAACAACATACTTTTTTTTTTTACAATTTAACCAATAAAACTACATTTTAAAATTATTTAAAACACTTGCACATTAAAACATTCCATTGCATTTTCTGGTGCTGTATCACTATGATATAATTTAACATAAATATAAATGTAAATGGAGATCATGGTACTCTGTAATGGTGGAGAGTGGCAGCTCTCTCGCAAATTAGGTTAGATCTCAAAGGCCTGTCGAAACAGTTCACTTTTCATTTCGGGAAACGAAATGAAGCTTGTGGGGGGGGGGAAGGGGAGAATCAACGTGAAAGCAGAAAGAACACAAATTAACTGTCACACGTTTGGGATCATGAGCATTTGAAACGTTATTATGCACCAACTAATCCTGCTTTGAAAGAGGAAGTGCCTTTCTTTCTGACACCCACGACGTCAGCCATCCATTCGTTCCATGCTTTTTTCTGGTAGCCGTTTCGTTGCCATTCTCTTAAACTCCATTTCCAGCTGAACGGGGTGAACTGCAGATGTGGCCACAAGGGGGCGAGCCACCACAGGCTGTGTAGCCTCCCACGCGAAGAGGCTCACAGGAGGCAGCCAGGATCGGCCCTGGGATTGTAAGGATGCAAGAAGGTGGCTGTATCGTCATTTCCAATGGGATTTGGTTGAAGCACGAGACTCATTTGGAGTACTGCGTGCAATTCTGGTTACCGCGCCTCAAAAAGGATATTATAGCATTGGGAAAAGGGCAACTAGAATGATTAAAGGGCTGGAACACTTTCCCTATGAAGAAAGGTTAAAACGCTTGGGGCTCTTTAGCTTGGAGAGACGTCGACTGCGGGGTGACATGAGAGAGGTTTACAAGATAATGCATAGGATGGAGAAGGTAGAGAAAGAAGTCCTTTTCTCCCTTTCTCACAATACAAGAACTCGTGGGCATTCGATGAAATTGCTGAGCAGTCAGGTTAAAACGGATAGAAGGAAGCACTTCTTCACCCAAAGGGTGATTAACATGTGGAAGTCACTGCCATAGGAGGTGGCGGTGGTGGCTACAAGCATAGCCAGCTTCAAGAGGGGATTGGATAAATATATGGAGCAGAGGTCCATCAGTGGCTATTAGCCACAGTGTGTGTGTGTGTAAGTATACACACACACACTGTGGCTAATAGCTAATATATATATATTTGGCCACTGTGTGATACTGTGTTGGACTGGATGGGCCATTGGCCTGACCCAAAATGGCTTCTCTTATGTTCTTATGTGACACAGAGTGTTGGACTAGAAAGGCCACTGGCCTGACCCAACGTGGCTTCTCTTCTGATCTTATGTGTCAGAGTGTTGGACTGGATGGGCCATTGGCCTGACCCAAAATGGCTTTTCTTATGTTCTTATGTGACACAGAGTGTTGGACTAGAGGGCCTGACCCAACATGGCTTCTCTTCTGTTCTTATCTGACACAGAGTGTTGGACTGGAGGGGCCATTGGCCTGATCCAACATGGCTTCCATTATGTTCTTATGTCTGGGGCAGTGATGCTTTCTATTCTTGGTGCTTGAAGGGGGCACAGTGGGAAGTCTTCCAGTGTCCTAGCCTCACTGATGGACCTCCTGATACCACCTGGGGTTTTTTTGCTCACTATGTGACACAGTGTTGGACCGGATGGGCCATTGGCCTGATCCAACTTGGCTTCTCTTATGTTCTTATGTGTATCACAGAGGGTTGGACTGGATGGGCCATTGGCCTGATCCAGCATGGCTTCTCTTATGTTCTTATTTCTGGGGCAGTGATGCTTTGTATTCTTGGTGCTTGGAAGGGGAAACGGTGTGAGGGCTTCTAGTGTCCTGGCCCCACTGATGGACCTCCTGATAGCACCTGTTTTTGTTTTTTTTTTGCTCACTATGTGTTGGACTGGATGGGCCATTGGCCTGATGCAACATGGCTTGTCTTATGTGACACAGAGTGTTGGACTGGGTGGGCCATTGGCCTGATCCAACATGGCTTCTCCTATGTTCTTATGTCTGGGGAAGTGATGCTTTGTATTATTGGTGCTTGAAGGGGGCACAGTGGGAAGTCTTCTAGTGTCCTAGCCTCACTGATGGACCTCCTGATAGCACCTGGGTTTTTTTTGCTCACTATGTGACACAGTGTTGGACCGGATGGGCCATTGGCCTGATCCAGCATGGCTTCTCTTATGTTCTTATGTGACACAGAGTGTTGGACTGGATGGGCCATTGGCCTGACCAAACATGGCTTTTCTTATGTTCTTATGTGACACAGAGTGTTGGACTGGATGGGCCATTGGCCTGACCTAAAATGGCTTATGTTCTTATGTTACACAGAGTGTTGGACTAGAGGGGCCACTGGCCTGACCCAACATGGCTTCTCTTATGTTCTTATGTGACACAGAGTGTGGGACTGGAGGGGCCATTGGCCTGACCCAACATGGCTTCTCTTCTGTTCTTATGTGACACAGAGTGTTGGACTGGATGGGCCATTGGCCTGACCCAACATGGCTTCTCTTCTGTTCTTATGTGACACAGAGTGTTCGACTGGATGGGCCATTGGCCTGATCCAACATGGCTTCTCTTATGTTCTTATGTGACACAGAGTGTTGGACTGGATGGGCCTTTGGCCTGATCCAACATGGCTTCTCTTATGTTCTTATGTGACACAGAGTGTTGGACTGGAGGGGCCATTGGCCTGATCCAACAGGGCTTCTCTTCTGTTCTTATGTGACACAGAGTGTTGGACTGGATGGGCCATTGGCCTGATCCAACATGGCTTCTCTTATGTTCTTATGTGACACAGAGTGTTGGACTGGATGGGCCATTGGCCTGATCCAACATGGCTTCTCTTATGTTCTTATGTGACACAGAGTGTTGGACTGGAGGGGCCATTGGCCTGATCCAACATGGCTTCTCTTATGTTCTTATGTGACACAGAGTGATGGACTGGAGGGGCCACTGGCCTGATCCAACAGGGCTTCTCTTCTGTTCTTATGTGACACAGAGTGTTGGACTGGATGGGCCATTGGCCTGATCCAACATGGCTTCTCTTATGTTCTTATGTGTGACACAGAGTTTTGGACTGGATGGGTCACTGGCCTCATACCACATGGCTTCTCTTATGTTCTTATGAGACGCTGGCCCCGCTGGTGCTGCCCAGGCAACATGCTGAGATTGAGCTACTGCCGCATGAACCAGGAGAGCATGAAGTGGAAGAGCATGAATTCAGTTTGCCGAGACCACCCGTAGGGTAGCTACAGGGTGAGAAGCAAGGCTGGGAGCAGGATGGGATGGCACAAGATGGCGGGCAGCAGGACATCTTGGAAAGGCGGTGGCGAGTCTGGAACGACATGATGAAACAATAGGAAATGACGATGTGATTGACTGAAGAATAAGCGTGTTAAAATCTGAAACCTAAGTATTTCTCTCAGGGTGTAAATCCAATTCAGCTCAGGAAGAATTTGAGGTAAACAGGTTGGTGAGATACCACTGCTGGTGGCAATGCTCTGTGGTCCAATCTTTCTGGTGTCTAGTTCAACGAACCATCACCCAAATTCTGCATATTTCTATTCCTCTGCGATTTGAGAATGCAATTCTAAACCTATGGTCACTCAAAATCCCAGTTCTGATTCCAGGAGGTTACATATATGAAGCTGCCATATACCGAATCAGACCCTCAGTCCATCAAAGTCAGTATTGTCTGCTCAGATTGGCAGCAGCTCTCCAGAGTCACAAGCTAAGGTTTTTCACACCTACTTACCTGGGCCCCTTTTTAGTTGGAGATGCCGGGGATTGAACCTGGGACCTTCTGCTTATGAAGCAGATGCTCTACCACTGAGCCACGATCCCTCCCCAAAGGAGCTCCTGCTAGAATTCCACCCCTTGGTGGCCCTAATAAGCCCATCACTCCCTGCCACCCTGTTGAAGCTATATGTTGCCATACCATACCTGAACATATGAACATATGAAGCTGCCTTATACTGAATCAGACCCTCGGTCCATCAAAGTCAGTATTGTCTACTCAGACTGGCAGCGGCTCTCCAGAGTCACAAGCTGAGGTTTTTCATGCCTACTTGCCGGGACCCTTTTTAGGTGGGGATGCCGGGGATTGAACCTGGGACGTTCTGCTTACCAAGCAGATGTTCTACCTCTGAGCCACCGCCTTCTCCTATCAAAGCAACCTGAAGGTTGACCACATGGAACTTCCACCCTGCATTTCATTCATGAAGTTGTTTCAAACAGGCTCTGGAGAGGGAGCACGCAATTTTTCTCAGTACATTTCTACATTAAGGCTATTATATTTTGAAGAGAGCCACTTGCATATCCCTCTTTTCTCCCGATGCCTAGGGATCACTTCAGGTCCTTCCTTAGAATCATAGAATTGGAAGGGATCTCCAGGTTCATCTTGTCCCACCCCCTGCACAATGCAGGAAACCTACAAATCCCTCCCCCTAAATTCACAGGATCTCCATTGGTGTCAGATGGCCATCTAGCCTCTGTTTCAGAACCTCCAAGGAAGAAGAGCCCACCACTTCCCGAGGAAGCCTGTTCCACTGAGGAACTGCTCTAATGGTCAGGAAGTTCTTCCTAATGTTCAGACAGAAACTCTTTTGATTTAATTTCAACCCATTAATTCTGGTCATACCTTTTGGGGCCACTGAAAATAATTCCATACCCTCCTCTAGATGACAGCCCTTCAAGAACTTGAAGATGGTGATCATATGGTGATCCATCCTTCCATCCTTCCTTCCTTCCTTCCTTCCTTCCTTCCTTCCTTCCTTCCTTCCTTCCTTCCTTCCTTCCTTCCTTCCTTCCTTCCTTCCTTCCTTCCTTCCTTCCTTCCTTCCTTCCTCATGAACATTGAACGATAAAAATGCCACCGATTGCATTTTTTCCCCAAAGGCGGAACTTCCTAAGCTGGCTTCCTGTCTTTCTTTCTCACCATACATAGCATAGCAACAAGAAGAAGATCTATGATGCCCTTATCAAGGCTAGCGCCAGAAGAGAAGCAAGCAAGTGAAGTGGAGATGGTCGCAGGTGGCGAGAGCTTTTATACGGTCTCCTGGGAATGTCAAATAGATTATTAATTTCTGTGAGTGTAATTTGCTAAATTATTTTGTGAGGGCATTTTGTGAGGTGTTTAACAACATATTATACCCTGCAGTCTTCCCTCATGGTTAGATTTTTATCTTTTGGAAAGGTTCAGCATGTCTCCTATGGCAACCGAGACAATTCAAAGCAAACATTATCTTTTTAAATGTAGAGGTTATGAACATATGAAGCTGCCTTATACTGAATCAGACCTTGGGTCCATCAAAGTCAGTATTGTCTTCTCAGACGGGCAGCGGCTATCCAGGGTCTCAAGCTGAGGTTGTTCACACCTATTTTTTTGGACATGCCAGGGATTGAACCTGGGACCTTCTGCTTCCCAAACAGATGCTCTACCACTGAGCCACGGTCCCTCCCCTAACTGGCAACGGCTCTCCAGGGTCTCAAGCTGAGGGTTTTCATGCCTACTTGCCTGGACCCTTTTTAGTTGGAGATGCCGGGGATTGAACCTGGGACCTTCTGCTTCCCAAGCAGATGCTCTACCACTGAGCCACTGTCCCTCCCCTAACTGGAAACGGCTCTCCAGGGTCTCAAGCTGAGGTTTTTCACATCTATTTGCCTGGACCCTTTTTAGTTGGAGATGCCGGGGATTGAACCTGGGACCATCTGCTTCCCAAGCAGATGTTCTACCACTGAGCCGCCGTCCCTCCCCTAACTGGCCACGGATCTCCAGGGTCTCAAGCTGAGGGTTTTCATGCCTACTTGCCTGGACCCTTTTTAGTTGGAGATGCCGGGGATTGAACCTGGGACCTTCTGCTTCCCAAGCAGATGCTCTACCACTGAGCCACTGTCCCTCCCCTAACTGGAAACGGCTCTCCAGGGTCTCAAGCTGAGGTTTTTCACATCTATTTGCCTGGACCCTTTTTAGTTGGAGATGCCGGGGATTGAACCTGGGACCTTCTGCTTCCCAAGCAGATGTTCTACCACTGAGCCGCCGTCCCTCCCCTAACTGGCCACGGATCTCCAGGGTCTCAAGCTGAGGGTTTTCATGCCTACTTGCCTGGACCCTTTTTAGTTGAGAATGCCAGGGATTGAACCTGGGACCTTCTGCTTCCCAAACAGACGCTCTACCACTGAGCCACCGTCCCTCCCCTAACTGGCAACGGCTCTCCAGGGTCTCAAGCTGAGGGTTTTCATGCCTACTTGCCTGGACCCTTTTTAGTTGGAGATGCCAAGGATTGAACCTGGGACCTTCGGCTTCCCAAGCAGATGCTCTACCACTGAGCCACCGTCCCTCCCCTAACTGACAACGGCTCTCCAGGATCTCAAGCTGAGGGTTTTCATGCCTACTTGCCTGGACCCTTTTTAGTTGGATATGCCAGGGATTGAACCTGGAACCTTTGGCTTCCCAAGCAGATGCTCTACCACTGAGCCACCGTCCCTCCCCTAACTGGCCAAGGATCTCCAGGGTCTCAAGCTGAGGGTTTTCATGCCTACTTGCCTGGACCGTTTTTAGTTGGAGATGCCGGGGATTGAACCTGGGACCTTCTGCTTCCCAAGCAGATGCTCTACCACTGAGCCACCGTCCCTCCCCTAACTGGCAACGGCTCTCCAGGATCTCAAGCTGAGGGTTTTCATGCCTACTTGCCTCGACCCTTTTTAGTTGGAGTTGCCAGGTATTGAACCTGGGAACTTCTGCTTCCCAAGCAGATGCTCTACCACTGAGCCACGGTCCCTCCCCTAACTGGCAACGGCTCTCCAGGGTCTCAAGCTGAGGTTTTTCACATCTATTTGCCTGGACCCTTTTTAGTTGGAGATGCCGGGGATTGAACCTGGGACCTTCTGCTTCCCAAGCAGATGCTCTACCACTGAGCCACCGTCCCTCCCCTAACTGGCAACAGCTCTCCAGGGTCTCAAGCTGAGGGTTTTCATGCCTATTTGCCAGGACCCTTTTTAGTTGGAGATGCCGAGGATTGAACCTGGGACCTTCTGCTTCCCAAGCAGATGATTTAACACTGAGCCACGGTCCCTACCCTAACTGGAAATGGCTCTCCAGGGTCTCAAGCTGAGGTTTTTCACATCTATTTGCCTGGACCCTTTTTAGTTGGAGATGCCGGGGATTGAACCTGGGACCATCTGCTTCCCAAGCACATGTTCTACCACTGAGCCACCGTCCTTCCCCTAACTGGCCACGGATCTCCAGGGTCTCAAGCTGAGGGTTTTCATGCCTACTTGCTTTGACCCTTTTTAGTTGGAGATGCCAGGGATTGAACCTGGGGCCTTCTGCTTCCCAAGCAGATGCTTTACCACTGAGCCACGGTCCCTGCCCTAACTGGCTATGGCTCTCCAGGGTCTCAAGCTGAGGGTTTTCATGCCTATTTGCCTGGACCCTTTTTAGTTGGAGATGCCGGGGATTGAACCTGGGACCATCTGCTTCCCAAGCACATGTTCTACCACTGAGCCACCGTCCTTCCCCTAACTGGCAACGGCTCTCCAGGGTCTCAAGCTGAGGGTTTTCATGCCTACTTGCCTGGACCCTTTTTAGTTGGAGATGCCGGGGATTGAACCTGGGACCTTTGCTTCCCAAGCACATGTTCTACCACTGAGCCACCGTCCTTCCCCTAACTGGCCACGGATCTCCAGGGTCTCAAGCTGAGGGTTTTCATGCCTACTTGCCTGGATCCTTTTTAGTTGGAGATGCCAGGGATTGAACCTGGGACCATCTGCTTCCCAAGCAGATGCTCTAACACTGAGCCACGGTCCCTGCCCTAACTGGCTATGGCTCTCCAGGGTCTCAAGCTGAGGGTTTTCATGCCTATTTGCCTGGACCCTTTTTAGTTGGAGATGCCGGGGATTGAACCTGGGACCATCTGCTTCCCAAGCACATGTTCTACCACTGAGCCACCGTCCTTCCCCTAACTGGAAACGGCTCTCCAGGGTCTCAAGCTGAGGGTTTTCATGCCTACTTGCTTTGACCCTTTTTAGTTGGAGATGCCAGGGATTGAACCTGGGGCCTTCTGCTTCCCAAGCAGATGCTTTACCACTGTGCCACGGTCCCTCCCCTAACTGGCAACGGCTCTCCAGGGTCTCAAGCTGAGGTTTTTCACATCTATTTGCCTGGACCCTTTTTAGTTGGAGATGCCGGGGATTGAACCTGGGACCTTCTGCTTCCCAAGCAGATGCTCTACCACTGAGCCACCGTCCCTCCCCTAACTGGCAATAGCTCTCCAGGGTCTCAAGCTGAGGGTTTTCATGCCTACTTGCCTGGACCCTTTTTAGTTGGAGATGCCGGGGATTGAACCTGGGACCTTTGCTTCCCAAGCAGATGCTCTACCACTGAGCCACCGTCCCTCCCCTAACTGGCAGCGGCTCTCCAGGGTCTCAAGCTAAGGGTTTTCATGCCTACTTGCCTGGACCCTTTTTAGTTGGAGATGCCGGGGATTGAACCTGGGACCTTCTGCTTCCCAAGCAGATGCTTTACCACTGAGCCACGGTCCCTCCCCTAACTGGCAACGGCTCTCCAGGGTCTCAAGCTGAGGTTTTTCACATCTATTTGTCTGGACCCTTTTTAGTTGGAGATGCCGGGGATTGAACCTGGGACCTTGTGCTTCCCAAGCAGATGCTCTACCACTGAGCCACCGTCCCTCCCCTAACTGGCAACAGCTCTCCAGGGTCTCAAGCTGAGGGTTTTCATGCCTACTTGCCTGGACCCTTTTTAGTTGGAGATGCCGGGGATTGAACCTGGGACCTTTGCTTCCCAAGCAGATGCTCTACCACTGAGCCACCGTCCCTCCCCTAACTGGCAGCGGCTCTCCAGGGTCTCAAGCTGAGGGTTTTCATGCCTACTTGCCTGGACCCTTTTTAGTTGGAGATGCCGGGGATTGAACCTGGGACCTTGTGCTTCCCAAGCAGATGCTCTACCACTGAGCCACCGTCCCTCCCCTAACTGGCAACAGCTCTCCAGGGTCTCAAGCTGAGGGTTTTCATGCCTACTTGCCTGGACCCTTTTTAGTTGGAGATGCCGGGGATTGAACCTGGGACCTTTGCTTCCCAAGCAGATGCTCTACCACTGAGCCACTGTCCCTCCCCTAACTGGCAGCGGCTCTCCAGGGTCTCAAGCTGAGGGTTTTCACATCTTTTTTCTTGGACCCTTTTTAGTTGGAGATGCCAGGGATTGAACCTGGGACCTTCGGCTTCCCAAGCAGATGCTCTACCACTGAGCCACCGTCACTCCCCAAGCTTAGGAAGGTAGGCAATGCTTATCCAGACAGACTATTTCCATGCAGATTCTTTCCTGACAGGGCATTGCCTCTACCCATATCACATAGAAGGATATTTACCCTATTCACAAATGCTCGAAAGAACTTGCACTTAGTACCATGGGTGGAATTCCAGCAGGAGCGCCTTTGCATATTAGGCCACGCACCCCTGAAGTAGCCAATCCTCCAAGAGTTTACAAGGCTCTTAGGATTGGCTACATCAGGGGTGTGTGGCCTAATATGCAAAGGAGCTTCTGCTAGAATTCCACCCCTGGTTAGTTCATAGATTTTGTCAAACAAGAACTTGTGAGCACTCAAGGAAATTGCTGAGCAGTCGGGTTACAACGGATAAAAGGAAATCCTTCTTCACCCAAAGGGTGATTAACACGTGGAATTCACTGCCACAAGAGGCTGCAAGCATAGGCAGCTTCAAGAGGGGATTGGATAAATATCTGGAGCAGAGGTCCATCAGTGGCTATTAGCCACTGGGTATTGTTGGAACTCTCAGTCTGGGGCAAGTGATGCTCTGTATTTTTGGTGGTGGTGGTGGTGTGGGACGACAGTGTGAGGACTTCTAGTGTCCTGACCCCACTGATGGACCTCCTCATGGCACCTGGGGGTTTTGGGCCGCTGTATGACACAGAGTGTTGGACTGGAGGGGCCACTGGCCTGATCCAACAGGGCTTCTCTTATGTTCTTATGTGAAACAGAGTGTTGGACTGGATGGGCCACTGGCCTGATCCAACAGGTCTTCTTTTATGTTCTTATGTGACACAGAGTGTTGGACTGGATGGGCCTTTGGCCTAATCCAACATGGCTTCCCTTATGTTCTTATGTGACACAGAGTGCTGGACTGGAGGGGCCATTGGCCTGATCCAACATGGCTTCTCTTCTGTTCTTATGTGACACAGAGTGTTGGACTGGAGGGGCCACTGGCCTGATCCAACAGGGCTTCTCTTATGTTCTTATGTGACACAGAGTGTTGGACTGGAGGGGCCACTGGCCTGATCCAACAGGGCTTCTCTTATGTTCTTATGTGACACAGAGTGTTGGACTGGAGGGGCCACTGGCCTGATCCAACAGGGCTTCCCTTATGTTCTTATGAGACACAGAGTGTTGGACTGGAGGGGCCACTGGCCTGATCCAACAGGGCTTCTCTTCTGTTCTTATGTGACACAGAGTGTTGGACTGGAGGGGCCACTGGCCTGATCCAACAGGGCTTCTCTTCTGTTCTTATGTGACACAGAGTGTTGGACTGGATGGCCCAATGGCCTGATCCAACATGGCTTCTCTTATGTTCTTATGTGACACAGAGAGTTGGACTGGATGGGCCACTGGCCTGATCCAACAGGGCTTCTCCTATGTTCTTATGTGACACAGAGTGCTGGACTGGAGGGGCCATTGGCCTGATCCAACATGGCTTCTCTTATGTTCTTATGTGACACAGAGTGTTGGACTGAATGGGCCACTGGTCTGATCCAACATGGCTTCTCTTATGTTCTTATGAGACAGTATATGGATAGGGGTTACTCCTCTAAATTTGTCACGCAGGCTTTTTTAAAAGCAAAAGACATCAGCAGATCTTCCAGGGAGGAAGGCTCCAGAAGAGGGAACTCTGAAGCAAGTTCTGGGTGAGCTGCTGTCACGTTTAGAGGGACCATGTTGTTTTTAAATGCTTTCCTTCCATTAGAAATAATGGAGGATGCAACATGGAGATTATCTTCACTGCTGGCTCACATGTTCTTACCATCATTCTTTTTGGGTATTGAAATCCTTCCTAATCCTGAGTACCTTTTCCTCAATGGTTGGAAGTCTCTTTCTTGCCACCTCCTGTGGCAGTGAATTCCACATGTTAATCACCCTCTGGGTGAAGAAGGGCTTCCTTCTATCCGTTTTAACCTGGCTGCTCAGCAATTTCATTGAATGCCCACGAGTTCTTGTATTGTGAGAAAGGGAGAAAAGTACTTCTTTCTCTTCTTTCTCCATCCCATGCATTATCTTGTAAACCTCTATCATGTCACCCCGCAGTCGACGTTTCTCCAAGCTAAAGAGTCCCAAGCGTTTCAACCTTTCTTCATAGGGAAAGTGTTCCAAACCTTTAATAATTCTAGCTGCCCTTTTCTGCACTTTTTCCAATGCTATAATATCCGTTTTTGAGGTACGGTGAGCAGAATTGCACACCTGGGGGGTTTTTGGGCCACTGTGTGACACAGAGTGTTGGACTGGAAGGGCCATTGGCCTGATCCAACATGGCTTCTCTTATGTTCTCTTAGCTGCAGCGTATTGTTGGAGTACTCTGTCTGGGGCAGTGATGCTCTGTACTCTTGGTACTTGATGGAGGACAACAGTGTGAGAACATTTAGTGTCCTGGCCGCACTTATGGACCTCCTAATGGCATCTTTGGTGTTTTTGGCCACTGTGTGACACAGAGTGTTGGACTGAATGGGCCATTGGCCTGATCCAACATGGCTTCTGTTATGTTCAGTTGATTTAACCCCACTCTATTGGCTATACAATTTCTGAGAGCCCTCCCCAGTGTTCAAGTTATTAAAAAATAAGAAGCAACAGAATCCACAAGAGAAATCTTGATGCAGGCTGAAGCTTTATTGAGGCGGAGAGGAGAGTGATTGATATCATTTGCAGTGAAGAAGGTTCAGGAATGACCAACATACCTCCTTTACTCAACCAACAGTGGCTTTTCCAGTGCCCATTTCACTGGGAGGGCTTAAAGTTTACAAAGCAAAGGAATACAGAGATGAATAAAGGTGATTGTGGAGGCAGGAGGACCACTGTAAGCCCCTGGGATATTTGGAGGCTCACAGAGCAAAGATGTTCATACCCTTCTGGTCTCAAAATCAACATACATTTGGGCAGGGCTCTTCTTCTAGCAGGAGCTCCTCTGCATATTAGGCCACACACCCCTAATGTAGCCAATCCTCCTGAAGCTTACAGTAGGCCCTGTACTAAGAGACCTCTAAGCTCTTGGAGGATTGGCTACAGGGGTGGAATTCTAGAAGGAGCTCCTTTGCATATTAGGCCACACACCCCTGATGTAGCCAATCTTCCTGGAGCCTACAGTAGGCCCTGTACAAAGAGACCTCTAAGCTCTTGGAGGATTGGCTACAGGGGTGGAATTCTAGAAGGAGCTCCTTTGCATATTAGGCCACACACCCCCGATGTAGCCAATCCTCCTGGAGCTTACAGTAGGCCCTGTACAAAGAGCCATCTAAGCTCTTGGAGGATTGGCTACAGGGGTGGAATTCTAGAAGGAGCTCCTTTGCATATTAGGCCACCCCCCCGATGTAGCCAATCCTCCTGGAGCTTACAGTAGGCCCTGTACAAAGAGCCTTCTAAGCTCTTGGAGGATTGGCTACATCAGGGGACGTGGTCCAAAATGCAGAGGAGCTCCTGCTAGAAACAAAGCCCTGTGTTTAAGGAAACGAAGCTTAGAGGAGAAGAAGAAGAAGAAGAAAAACCTTTCAAGGTGAGAACAGAGAGGATACAATGTACTATCACACGATTGCGGTCACGGGCTTTTGAAATCTTGCTAAGCCCCAGCTGGCCCTGATTTGAATTAGGACGTGCCGTTCTTCCCGACACCCGAGTCGGCAGCCGTTGATACGTTCCATACTTTCCCAGGTAGCCATTTTGTTCCCGTTCTCGTGAAGCTCCCCTTCCGGCTTATTAGGAACAACTGTCGCTGGAGGACCCGCACTGGGGACTGCAACTGCAAGGCGATTTGGCGCAGTATGTAGGGCAGTAGGTTGGAGCGGGGCAGCAGCCGCAGGAACTCGAACAGGAACAGGGGGAGCAGCTCATACAGCCTTGATAGCTACACGGGGCGCTGCAGCAGCAGCAGGGCGTGGGACAGGTGGGAACGCAACAGGACGGAGCGCAGCAGGAGGGAGCACAACAGGACGGAGCGCAGCAGGACGGAGCACAATAGGACGGAGCGCAACAGGATGGAGCACAATAGGAT
Organism: Heteronotia binoei; assembly: GCF_032191835.1. Lineage (NCBI taxonomy): Eukaryota > Metazoa > Chordata > Lepidosauria > Squamata > Gekkonidae > Heteronotia > Heteronotia binoei. Next base: position 275,196,012 of record NC_083223.1, read on the forward strand.
GGAGCGCAACAGGATGGAGCGCAACAGGACGGAGCACAACAGGATGAAGCGCAGCTTGGTGGGCAGTAGGCTGGAGGACAGCAGTACATCTTGGAAAGGTGAAGGCGAGTCTGGAATTCAATTAGGAAAGGATTGGAAATCGGAACATGAAAGGCTGAAAAACAAAACCAGTTGAAGTAGAGGCGTCCGACCCGTTTGTCACGAGGGCTGGATCTGACGTAAATCTATAGGGTTGCCTATCCGCAGGTGAGTTAAACACAACAGGAAACCAAATAATAATAATAATAATAATAATAATAATAATAATAATAATAATAATAATAATAATAAATTTATTTTTATATCCCGCCCTCCCCCGCCAAAGACGGGCTCAGGGCGGCTTACAGACATGGCATTCCATGATTCAAATAAAACAATATACACAATTTAAATATAATCAGTTACATAAATAATTAAATAAAATAGATAAAATAGGTGCTATAAATACTATAAGTTATAATATCCACAAGATGGCTAGGTAACTACACGTCAGTTGAGCCGGGTTCTTTTTCAAAGGCGAGCTGGAAAAGAAATGTTTTGCAAGCCCTGCGGAATTGGTTCAGGTCCCGCAGGGCTCGCACCATCTCTGGAAGATGGTTCCACCATCGAGGGGCCATTGCGGAGAAGGCTTGCTCCCTGGTAGTTTTCAGTCTGGCCTCTCTTGGCCCAGGGATTGTTAGCAGATTTTGAGAACTGGATCTCAGTGCTCTCTGGGGGACATATGGGGAGAGGCGGTCCCTTAGGTAGGCAGGTCCTCGGCCATATAGGGCTTTAAAGGTAATGACCAGCACTTTATAGCAAACACGGTACACAACCAGCAGCCAGTGCAGATCCCGCAGCCCAGGCCGCACGTGTTCCCACCATGGTAGTCCCATTAGCAGCCTGGCCGCCGCGTTCTGGACTACCTGAAGTTTCCGTGTTCGGTATAAGGGCAGCCCCATGTAGAGGGCATTGCAGTAGTCTAGTCTCGAGGTGACCGTTGCGTGGATCACAGTTGCTAGGTCGCTGCGCTCCAAGAAGGGAGCCAACTGCCTCGCCCTCTTGAGATGAAAGAAGGCGGATCTAGCAGTGGCAGCTATCGGGGCCTCCATTGATAAGGAGGATTCCAGTAGCACTCCTAGGCTCTTGACTTTGCGCACTGGTATCAGTGGCGCACCGTCAAAAGTCGGTAGGGTAATCTCCCCTCCCGGTCCGCCGCGGCCCACGCAAAGGACCTCAGTCTTCGCCGGATTCAACTTCAGCCCGCTCAGCCTGAGCCAGTCAGCCACGGCTTGCAACACCCGGTCCAAATTTATAGGGACATCGCCAGCCCGGCCGTCCATCAGTAGATAGAGCTGAGTGTCATCTGCATACTGATGACAACCCAGCTGGAAAAAACTTGTTGACCACCCCCGGACCAAGAGAGGTGAAGCTGCAATGCACCCGCAATCGGGCCTTCTCCTCTGTAGCCCCGAACCTATGGAACCAACTTCCAGAGGAAATGCGGGCCCTGCGGGACCTTGATCAATTCCGCAGGGCCTGCAAAACTTTCCTCTTTCGACTGGCTTTCGCTGACGAAGAAAGTGGTTGCTAATGATTACCGCCATCATAAAAAAGAACAAGCAGCATTAGCACTTTTATTATTAATTAATTAATTAATTTTAAATTTATCAGAATTTTAATGTTAAATGTAACTTTGTTTTTTGTATAACTGAATGATGTTGTTAGCCGCCCTGAGCCTGCTCCGGCGGGGAGGGCGGGATATAAATAAAATTACCTACCTACCTACCTCCGTGCAAGGGGGCGCATGAAGATGTTAAACAACATCGGGGAGAGAACTGCCCCCTGAGGCACTCCACAATGAAGTGGGTGCCTCTGAGACAGCTCCCCCCCAATTGCCACCCTTTGTCCCCGACAAGAAGAAGAAGAAGAAGAAGAAGAAGAAGAAGAAGAAGAAGAAGAAGAAGAAGAAGAAGAAGAAGAAGAAGAAGAAGAAGAAGGATATTGGCTTTATATTCCACCCTCCACTTCGAATTTCAGAATCTCAGAGCGGCTCGCAATCTCCTTTACCTCCCCCCCCCCAACAGACACCCTGGTAGGTAGATAGATATTGGATAGATATTGGATTTATATCCTGCCCTCCACTCCAAAGAGTCTCAGAGCGGCTCACAATCTTCTTTCCCTTCCTCCCCCACAACAGACACCCTGTGAGGTAGATGAAGATATTGGACTTATATTCCGCCCTCCACTCCGAAGAGTCTCAGAGTGGCTCACAATCTCCTTTACCTTCCTCCCCCATAACAGACACCCTGTGAGGTGGGTGGGGCTGGAGAGGGCTCTCACAGCAGCTGCAGGTAGATGAGTGGGGAATCAAACCCGGTTCTCCCAGGTAAGAGTCCGCGCACTTAACCACTACACCAAACTGGCTCTCTTAGAAGAAGACTGCAGATTTATACCCTGCCTTTTTCTCTGAATCAGAGACTCAGAGCGGCTTACAATCTCCTATATCTTCCTCCCCCACATCAGGCACCCTGTGAGGTGGGTGGGGCTGAGAGATCTCTCCCAGAAGCTGCCCTTTCAAGGACAACCTCTGCCACAGCTATGGCTGACCCAAGGCCATTCCAGCAGCTGCAAGCGGAGAAGTGGGGAATCAAACCCGGTTCTCCCAGGTAAGAGTCCGCGCACTTAACCACTACACCAAACTGGCTCTCACAGCGTACAGCTATTTAGAAACAACAACCACCCAAACCACTGTGCAAAATATTTTTTCAAACATTCATTAAAAAGCATTCATAGTTTCGTCATCTACTTCTCACATTGCTTTTACACGCAATTCATATAGCAGTTCTTCCACATTTATAGTCCAACATATATATTTTTGTCCATAAAGTAACACAAGAAAAGCCAATCCTGGATGCTCGAAGAAAACGGTACCAGTCTCTGCTCAATCCTTTCAACTTCCAAAATGCAGAAAATACCATGTCAAATGCTGTATAGTTGTTGTTGTTTTTTAAGGCAGCAGTCCTCACTCCAACCGGTGAGGCGAAACGATTCCCGCTATTGTCGTGTTCATGTAAACGTCTACTTGGCCGCAGCGATCAACTGGGAACCCGTGTTAAGGCACCCGCACTCAATTGCTAACGCTTCATTCACAGTTATGCGCAACTGTGAATGAAGCATCAGCTTCACTGCAGCCAAGCGGAAGTTTACGTGAAACACGGCAATAGCTGGAATTGTGTCGTGGCAACGTTTGGACTGAGGACTGCTGTACAGCATTCTACATTCTATGCAACATTATATACAGCATTCTAACAAGGGGGCAAGAGCTACTGTGCTATAGAGTTTAACATAGAATCATAGAGTTGAAGGGTACCTCCAGGGTCATCTAGTCCAACCCCCTGCACAAGGCAGGAAACTCACAAAGACCTCCCCTTAAATTCACAAGATCTTCATTGCTGTCAGATGGCCATCTTGCCTCTTGAAAAACCTCCAAGGAAGGAGAGCCCACCACAACTCAAGGAAGCCTATGGAAAATTAGAATCATAGAATCCTAGAGCTGGAAGGGACCTCCAGGATCATCTAGTCCAACCCCCTGCACAATGCAGCAAACTCACAAAGACCTCCCCCTAAATTCACAGGATCCTCATCGCTGTCAGATGGCCATTTAGCCTCTGTTGAAAACCCTCCAAGGAAGGAGAGCCCACCACCTCCTGAGGAAGCCTGTGGAAACTTAGAATCATAGAATCCTAGAGTTGGAAGGGACCTCCAGGGTCATCTAGTCCAACCCTCTGCACAAGGCAAGAAACTCACAAACACCTCCCCCTAAATCCACAGGATCCTCACTGCTGTCAGTTGGCCATCTAGCCTCTGTTGAAAAATCTCCAAGGAAGGAGAGCTCAGAGAACCATCTACACTTCCTCCTCTTATCCCTGTGCAGGGGTGTCAAACTCATTTGTTACGAGGGCCGAATCTGACATAAATGAGACCTTGTTGGGCCATAAAATGTGTCATAAAATGTAATGCTAGATTGCAGATATCTCTCTCTCTCTCGGCTTGGCTTCGCGAACGAAGATTTAAGAAGGGTGCAATAGTCCACGTCTGCTGCAGGCTCGCTGGTAGCTGAAAAGACCAATGCGGGACAGGCAGGTCCGGCCACAGTGGCTGCAGGGAAAAGTCTGATTTAGGGTTGGTGCTGTAGCAGTGCGATTTTTCCTCAATCTCCTTTTGTCCTCAAGACCAGCTATGCGTGCGTTCTCAAAGGAAGAGACAGCCTGGTGGATGGTGTGCCTCCATGCTTTGCGATCTGAGGCTAGGTCAGACCACTGGTGATGGTTGATGCGACAGGTGCCAAGGGATTTCTTCAAGGAGTCCTTGTACCTCTTCTTTGGTGCCCCTCTATTTCGATGGCCGGTGGAGAGTTCACCATACAGGGCAATCTTGGGAAGGCGGTGGTTTTCCATCCTAGAAATATGCCCTGCCCAGCGCAGCTGCATCTTCAGCAGCAGTGCCTCGATGCTGGTAACCTCCGCCCGCTTGAGGACTTCAGTGTTGGTCACAAAGTCACTCCAGTGGATGTTGAGGATGGTGCGAAGGCACCGCTGATGAAAGCGCTCAAGGAGTCGCAGGTGATGGCGGTATAAAACCCACGATTCGGAGCCGTAGATGAGGGTTGTCATCACAACCGCTTTGTAAACATTGATCTTTGTGCCTTTTTTCAGATGCTTGTTGCTCCACACTCTTTTGTGCAGTCGGCCAAATGCACGGTTTGCCTTTGCCAGCCTGTTGTCAATCTCCTTGTCGATCTTGGCATCTAAGGAGATGATGCACCCCAGGTAGCTGAACTGCTGGACTGTCTTCAGAACTGATTCACCCACAGTGATGCAGGGAGGGTGATAATCTTCCTGGGGTGCAGGCTGGTGGAGAACTTCTATCTTCTTCAGACTAACTTCTAGGCCGAATAGCTTGGCAGCCTCTGCAAAGCAGGACGTCATATGCTGCAGAGCTGATACCGAGTGGGAGACGAGTGCAGCATCATCAGCAAACAGTAGCTCTCGGATGAGTTTTTCCATTGTCTTGGAGTGGGCCTTTAGTCGCCTCAGGTTGAACAGGCTGCCATCGGTGCGATAGCGGATGTAGACACCATCGTCATCATCTAGATCTACTGCGGCTCTTTGAAGCATCATGCTAAAGAAGATCGTAAAGAGAGTTGGCGCGAGAACGCAGCCTTGCTTTACACCTGTGCCTATTGGGAAGGGCTCCGAGAGGTCGTTGCAGTGTCTGACTTGGCCTCTCTGGTCTTCGTGTAGCTGGATGATCATGTTGAGGAACCTTGGGGGACATCCTAAACGTTCCAAGATTTGCCACAGGCCTTTCCTGCTAACGGTATCGAAAGCTTTGGTAAGGTCGACAAAAGTTACATACAGAGCCTTGTTCTGTTCCCTGCATTTCTCTTGGAGCTGCCTGAGAACAAATACCATGTCGGTGGTGCTCCTGTTAGCTCTGAAGCCGCACTGGCTTTCTGGTAGGAGTTCTTCTGCAATGGTGGGCACCAGTCTGTTCAGGAGTATTCTGGCAAGGATTTTGCCTGCGATGGAGAGCAGGGTTATCCCCCGGTAGTTGGAGCAGTCTGACTTTTCCCCTTTGTTCTTGTATAGGGTGATGATGATTGCATCACGAAAGTCCTGTGGTAATTTGCCTTGTTCCCAGCAGGTGACAAGTACTTTGTGAAGTGAGCTATGTAGTACTGTGCCCCCATGCTTCCAGATCTCTGGTGGAATTCCATCAACTCCTGCTGCCTTGCCACTTTTCAGTTGCTTGATGGCTTTAACAGTCTCTTCTAGGGTGGGGATCTCATCCAACTTAGTTTTCACTGGTTGAAGTGGGGTGAGGTGGATTGCTGAATCTTGAACTACGCGGTTGGCACTGAAGAGAACCTGAAAGTACTCCGACCACCGGTTCAGTATGGATGCCTTGTCTGTGAGGAGCACTTGGCCGTCTGCACTACGCAAGGGACTCTGAACCTGATATGATGGACCATATACTGCCTTCAGGGATTCGTAGAACCCTCTTAAATCACCAGTGTCTGCACACAGCTGGGTTCTCTCTGCAAGCTTGGTCCACCAATCGTTCTGAATGTCTCGAAGCTTGCGCTGGAGGTTGCTACATGCAGCGCGAAAGGTTGCTTTTTTCCCAGGACAGGAGAGCTGAGCAAGATGTGCTTGGTAGGCAGATCTCTTTTTCGCCAGTAAACCTTGGATCTCTTGATTGTTCTCATCGAACCAGTCCTTGTTTCCTTGTGGGGAACCCGAGGACTTCTTCAGAGATCTGCAGGACGGTAGTTTTTAGGTGTTCCCAGAGTGCTTCTGGAGAAGGGTCTGTGGGGCAACTGGGGTCCTCAATTCTTGACTGGAGTTTTGCCTGGAAGGCAGCTTTAACTTCGGCTGACTGGAGACTGCCAACCTGAAACTTCTTCCGAGGGATACCTCCTCTCCTGGGCGTGGATTTAAAGTGAAGACAGAGATTGCAGCGTACAAGACGATGATCCGTATGACATTCTGCACTGGGCATTACTCGGGTGTGTAAGACATCTCGAAGGCCTCTCTGGCGCACCAGAATGTAGTCGATAAGGTGCCAGTGCTTGGACCGTGGGTGCATCCAGGTTGTCTTCAGACTGTTCTTCTGCTGGAAGATAGTGACACAGTAGACAGTGGTCGCCCTGAACGACGCTCTGCTCTAGTTGCCCACAAACTTCTCAGGTTGAATATCGACATAGCAGCTCTCAGTGAGGTCCCTTTCCCTGAGGAAGGTAGTCTTCAAGAACACGGTGCTGGCTATACCCTCTACTGGTCAGGTAAGTCAAAGGCTGAGAGCCGCCTTTCTGGCGTTGGCTTCATGGTCAGGAACTCCATTGCCTCCAAACTCAAAAACCTGCCAACAGGTCACTCAGATCGCATCATGTCCATGCGCCTCCCACTTCAAAACAAGCAGCATGCAACACTCTTCAGTGTGTATGCCCCAACCCTTCAAGCAGATCCTGCAGAAAAGAACAAGTTCTATGCTGATCTACGCAACCTCGTATGGAAGACCCCTACAGAGGACAAGGTGATCATTCTTGGCGACTTCAATGCCAGAGTAGGTAAAGACTCGGAAGCCTGGAAAGGAGTACTTGGCAAACACGGCATTGGCAACTGCAATGACAACGGGCACCTCCTGCTAGAATTCTGCATGAAGCACCAGCTCACCATCACCAAGATTGCAGATATATAAACTTTATAAAGGACAGGGAAAACACAATTAAAGATTTTGTGTTTCTCCTGTGTGATCAAGGAAACAGCAAAGGGAGCTCTGGCTCTTTTCTTCCCTCCCCAGGGGATGAGGAGGAGGCAGAGCCACAGCCATAAGAAGAAAAAGAGGCTTGTCTCAGTAGCTCTGCTGTGCGATTGAGAAAGCCTGGCAAAGCAAGCTCTCCGTCCCTTCCTACTCAAGGGAGGAGGAGAAGAAGAAGAAGACTGCAGATTTATACCCCACCCTTCTCTCTGAATCAGAGACTCAGAGTGGCCTACAACCTCCTATATCTTCTCCCCCCAGAACAGACACCCTGTGAGGTGGGTGGGGCTGAGAGAGCTCTCACAGCAGCTGCCCTTTCAAGAACAGCTCTTTGGCTAACCCAAGGCCACTCCAGCAGCTGTAAGTAGAGGAGTGGGGAATCAAACCCGGTTCTTCCAGATAAGAGTCCACACACTTCACCACTACACCAAACTTTCTCAGCCAATGGAGAAAATAGAGGCTTTGCGCTGTAGCTCCTGTGCGACAGAGCAGAGCAACCCTGGCAAAGCAAGTTGTGACACAGAAGGAAGCAAGTGAGAGAAATAGAAGAAAGTAGACTTGCTTGTGGGCCTGATCGGAACCCTCCAGGGGCCTGATGTGGCCCCTGGGCCACACATTTGACACCCCTACTTTTGTGACTTGCGGAGCATATCAGCACTGGGAATGCAAAATTCAATTATGCAAAATCCGTAAGGTAAGAAACTGAGAGAACATCTTCAGTCTTTCCCTAAGGTTACCTGTACGCTATCTCTATCTATCTAGTACTGCTCATACTGCTATTGCCTTAAGCACAAATTAGAAGAGACAATAAAATAAAGAGACCTTACTTAGTATTGTTTCCCTAGTATTCAATTATCACACCTATAAATTTTGCCATTGAAAGGGTGACAAGATCATTTATATCCAGTAATAACCATGTCACCTGGGATCTCATATGTAGCAATTCCATGTCTTTAAGTAAAGGGGTGATTAAATTAGCCCTCAACTCGTTGAATGTAGGACACTCTATAATCACGTGTTCAATGGTTTCAACTTTGTTATATGAACATCTAAATGTTCTGCCAGCATAAACCGCCGAGGGAAGGCGTTCACTGTTGCCAGAGTGAAAGCTCTTCTAACTTAGAATCGTAGAATCACAGAGTGGGAAGGGACCTCCAGAGTTTATTGGATTGATATTGGATTGATATTATTCTGAATCTCAGAGTCTTACAATGGTCACAATCTCCTTTACCTCCCCCACCCCCCACAACAGACACCCTGTGAGGTAGGTGGGGCTGAGAGAGCCCTTACAGCAGCTGCCATTTCAAGGACAACTCCTGCGAGAGCTATGGATGACCCAAGGCCATTCCAGCAGCTGCAAGGGGAGGAGTGGGGAATAGGCTTGCCAATCCCCAGGTCCCAGCAGGGGTTCTTCTGCTTTCCCAAACTCCTTCCCACCCCCAGTCAGCTGGCTGGCGTGGGGAGGCCCCGCCCCCAGAGGACCATGTGCTTTTGGAGGCTTCAGTCTCGAATTGAAAGGCTTCCTCTTGGGATATTGTGTCTGTGTTACTTTGAAGAAGTTGACAGCAACTCGTGAGTAGAGCCATCAATCCGTCGCTTCAGAGTTGCCAGAAACAGGGTGGGGGGAGGAGGGAAACGTCTGCTGAGCACTTCATTATTCCCTATGTGGAGATCGATTCTCATAGGGTAGAATGGGGAATTGATCTGGAGGTTTCGGGGGCTCTGGAGGAGCTGTTTTTTGAGATAGAGGCACCGAATGTTCAGTATAGTATCTAGTGCCTTTCCCCAAAGTACCCCCAAAGCTTCAAAACGATTGGACCAGGGGGTCCAATTCTATGAGCCCCAAAAGAAGGTGCCCCTATCCTTCATTATTTCTTATGGAAGGAAGACATTTAAAAAGGTGTGCTGTCCCTTTAAATGTGATGGCCAGAACTCCCCTTGGAGTTGAATTATGCTTGTCACACCCTTGTTCCTGGCACCACCCCCAAAGTCCCCAGATATTTCTTGAATTGGACTTGGCAACCCTAGTGGGGAATCAAACCTGGTTCTCCCACAAATAAGAGTCCATGCACTTAACCACTACACCAAACTCGATCTAGTCCAATCCCCTGCATATTGCTGGAAATTCAAAAATGCCTCCACCCCCGCAACACACACCCTCATTGAGGCAAAAAGCCTCCAGCATCTCTGGTCAAACTGAGCTGAAGGGAAAAAAAAAATGTTTCCTGACTCCCCAAGTGAAATCAACATTTCCCTGGGCTTGTAAGGAAGGGCCATATGAACTAAGCACGGATGCACTCCTTCCTGCCCACTCTCTCATGAGCTGCAGAATCAGTGTAGCCATTGGATGGCCATCTAGCCTCTGTTGAAAGACCTCCAAGGAAGGAGAGCCCACCACCTCCTGAGGAAGCCTGTGAAAACTTAGAATCATAGATTTGGAAGGGACCTCTAGGGTCATCCAGTCCAACCCCCTGCACAATGCAGGGAACTCACAGACACCTCCCCCCTAAATTCACAGGATCTCCATTGCTGTCAGATGGCCATCTAGCCTCTGTTTAGAAACCTCCAAGGAAGGAGAGCCCACCACCTCCTAAGGAAGCCTGTGGAAACTTAGAACCATAGAATCATAGAGTTGGAAGGGACCTCTAGGGTCATCTAGTCCAATCCCCTGCACAATGCAGGAAACTCACAAACACCTCCCCCTAAATTCACAGGATCTTCATTGCTGTCAGATGGCCCTCTAGCCTCTGTTTAAAAACCTCCAAAGGAGAAGAGCCCACCACCTCTTGAGGAAGCCTGTTTCACTGAGGAACAGCTCTAACTATCAAGGAGTTCTGAGCTTTGGGACTCTCAGACGATAAAAGTACCTCATCAGTTGCATCAGGAGGAGAATTCCAAAGTAAAGTTTCAGACGCACCCTATGCAGCTTGATAGAGGTACTATTGAAGCTTAGCTAAAGTTGCCGGCTCTGGGCATGTAGATTCCTGGAGATATATTGGTAGACCATGGGGAAAGAAGGACTAGGGGAGCGGAAACGCATCAGTGGAGTATAATCCCAAAGAGTCCAAACTCCAAATTAATCAAGGAACAATGATCTCTCCTGTCTGGAGATCAGTTATGATTTTAGGAGATTACCAGACAATACCTGGAGGTTGGCAACCCTGAAAATTGAATGTATGGGACTTCCACCATTCATCCCATTCATGAAGATGTCTTAGGTTCCGGAGAGGCAGCAGAAAATTTTCTCAATACGTTTCTACCTCAACATCTCTATATTTCCTAGAGAGCTACCTGCACTTCCTCCTTTTATCCCTGTGCCTTGGAATCTCTCTAGGTCCTTCCTTCCTTCCTTCCTTCCTTCCTTCCTTCCTTCCTTCCTTCCTTCCTTCCTTCCTTCCTTCCTTCCTTCCTTCCTTCCTTCCTTCCTTCCTTCCTTCCTTCCTTCCTTCCTTCCTTCCTGTGTGAACATTCCCGAGTGAGAACATCCCACCGATCACATCCAAACCAAACTTCCACAACTTCCTTCCTGGCTTTCTGTCTTGTTTGCTTACTGTAGATTATCATTCACAACGAGAAGAAGTTATAATGGACTTACCAAGAGCAATAGCAGCAAGAGAAGCAAGCAAGAAAACCGAGCAGAGTTTTGGAGACAGCTGCAGGTGTCAAAGGCTTTTATATCATCGTTTGGAAGGATTAAATGTGTGATTCATTTCTGCGTGTTTGGTTTGTTAACTATTTCGGCGCTCCCTATGGCAGTGTTATGGTATTTAACCTCATATTACAGTGTGAGCATGATTATCCTATAGTCATCATTCAATATTAAAGGACTTGGTCAATATTAAAGGACATCATTCCGTCATCATTCAATATTAAAGGACTTGGTCAGAAGTTCTATCTGCGTTGAGTTTCAGATTAGGAATGAACCCGCGGCATCTCAAGGCTGACTACCATGGAAGCAATTCGACAACTTCACCTGGAATGCACAAATTTTAATATGCTGATGTTATTCTTTGACCTGCCCCTGGGATTCATAGCCCATTTGGGCCACAAATTGAGTCCAATTATGGCCGCGTAGTCCCTTCTGGGTGCCCCGGTATTCACCCATGTCCTCATTTGACGTCTCTTGGTGGGGTTCCAGTTACGTCAATAGCCCCGAGGTGGACATACCTTGACCAAAAGATCATCTTCCTTTCAAGGGGTTGGATGCCCGTGCACTTCTATGCGTAGGACAAATGTTATTGGCCTGAGGTATTCTGAGGTCTTAGATTTTATCTAACCCCTCCTCAGGTTGTGCGGATTACTATAATCAATGCTCGAAAATCCCTAACTTGTAGGACATCTTGTAGGACAAGCAAATCTTAGTAATTGAAAAGGTAAAACTGGGAGGAAAGAGAGCAAGGAAGGGAAGCATTCAAGGCTATACCTGGGACTGAAGTCCAGCAAGGTTTACCAACAAGAGAAGGACGCCATCCAGATCAAAGCAGGGTGGAAGAGAGGAGCGTGATCATGACAAATGCCTGCGTCTAGAGGTGATGCAAAATCATGCACACTATCCCCCAAGATATTTCTTCACCCAGCAGTTTGGAGCCAGTAGCTCAAGCCCATTATTTTTATATACACCCAGGTGCCATCAGGAGGTCCACCAGTGGAGCCAGGAGACTAGAAACCCTCCCACTGTTGCCTCTCCCAAGCACCAAAAATACAGAGCACAACTTGCCCCAGACATAAGAACATAAGAGGAGCCATGTTGGATCAGGCCAGTGGCCCATCCAGTCCAACACTCTGTGTCACACAGTGGCTATAAAAACCAAGTGCCATCAGGAGGTCCACCACTGGGGCTAGAAGCCCTCCCACTGTGCCCCACCCAAGCACCAAGAATACAGAGCATCACTGCCCCAGACAGAGAGACCCAACATCCAGTCCAACACTCTGTGTCACATAAGAACATAAGAGAAGCCATATTGAATCAGGCCAATGGCACATCCAGTCCAACACTCTGTGTCACATGAGAACATAAGAGAAGCCATGTTCGATCAGGCCAATGGCCCCTCCAGTCCAACACTCTGTGTCACAGAAGAACATAAGAGAAGCCATGTTGGATCAGGCCAATGGCCCATCCAGTCCAACACTCTGTGTCACATAAGAACATAAGAGAAGCCATGTTGGATCAGGCCAATGGCCCCTCCAGTCCAACACTCTGTGTCAACTTTTAACTGTAAAAGGGGTAAATACACTGAGATAAGGAGGCATGTGAGGAGGAAACTGAAAGGAAAGGTACATACGGTCAAAACCCTTGGGGAAGCTTGGATGCTATTTAAAACTATAATCCTAGAAGCTCAGATAAAATACATACCACAAGTTAGGAAAGGCACAAACAGGCATAAGAAAAGGCCTGCGTGGTTAACAAACAAAGTAATGGAAGCTGTAAAAGGTAAGAAGGACTCCTTTAAGCGGTGGAAAACCAGTCCAAGTGAGATTAGTAAAAGGGAACACAGGCTGTGGCAAATCAAATGCAAGACTGTGATCAGGCAGGCAAAAAGGGACTATGAGGAGCATATTGCAAAAAACATAAAGACCAACAATAAAACTTTCTTCAAATATATTAGAAGTAGGAAACCAGCCAGGGAGGCAGTGGGGCCCTTGGATGACCATGGGGTAGAAGGATTACTGAAGGAGGATAGGGAAATGGCTGAGAAGCTAAATGAATTTTTTGCCTCCGTCTTCACTGTGGAAGATGAGAACTTTTTGCCCGCCCCAGAACCACTAATTTTGGAAGGGGTGTTGAAAGACCTGAGTCAGATTGAGGTGAAAAAAGAGGAGATCCTACAACTGATAGACAAATTAAAAACTAATAAGTCACCGGGTCCGGATGGCATACATCCGAGAGTTCTGAAAGAACTCAAAGTTGAACTTGTGGATCTTCTAACAAAAATCTGTAATCTTTCATTGAAATCTGCCTCCGTTCCTGAGGACTGGAAGGTAGCAAATGTCACCCCCATCTTTAAAAAAGGTTCCAGAGAAGACCCGGGAAATTACAGGCCGGGAAAGTTGGTAGAAACCATTATCAAGGACAGAATGAGTAGGCACATTGATGAACACGGGTTATTAAAAAAGACTCAGCATGGGTTCTGCAAGGGAAGATCTTGCCTCACTAACCTGTTACATTTCTTTGAGGGGGTGAACAAACATGTAGACAAAGGAGACCCAATAGATGTTGTTTACCTTGACTTCCAGAAAGCTTTTGATAAAGTTCCTCATCAAAGGCTCCTTAGAAAGCTTGAGAGTCATGGAGTAAAAGGACAGGTCCTCTTGTGGATCAAAAACTGGCTGAGTAATAGGAAGCAGAGAGTGAGGATAAATGGGCAGTCTTTGCAGTGGAGGACAGTAAGCAGTGGGGTGCCGCAGGGCTCGGTACTGGGTCCCATGCTCTTTAACTTGTTCATAAATGATTTAGAGTTGGGAGTGAGCAGTGAAGTGGACAAGTTTGCGGATGACACTAAATTGTTCAGGGTGGTGAGAACCAGAGAGGATTGTGAGGAACTCCAAAGGGATCTGTTGAGGCTGGGTGAGTGGGCGTCAACGTGGCAGATGCGGTTCAATGTGGCCAAGTGCAAAGTAATGCACATTGGGGCCAAGAATCCCAGCTACAAATACAAGTTGATGGGGTGTGAACTGGCAGAGACTGACCAAGAGAGAGATCTTGGGGTCGTGGTAGATAACTCACTGAAAATGTCAAGACAGTGTGCGTTTGCAATAAAAAAGGCCAACGCCATGCTGGGAATTATTAGGAAGGGAATTGAAAACAAATCAGCCAGTATCATAATGCCCCTGTATAAATCGATGGTGCGGTCTCATTTGGAGTACTGTGTGCAGTTCTGGTCGCCGCACCTCAAAAAGGATATTATAGCATTGGAGAAGGTCCAGAGAAGGGCAACTAGAATGATTAAAGGGCTGGAGCACTTTCCCTATGAAGAAAGGTTGAAACGCTTGGGACTCTTTAGCTTGGAGAAACGTCGACTGCGGGGTGACATGATAGAGGTTTACAAGATAATGCATGGGATGGAGAAAGTAGAGAAAGAAGTACTTTTCTCCCTTTCTCACAATACAAGAACTCGTGAGCATTCGATGAAATTGCTGAGCAGACAGGTTAAAACGGATAAAAGGAAGTACTTCTTCACCCAAAGGGTGATTAACATGTGGAATTCACTGCCACAGGAGGTGGTGGCGGCCACAAGTATGGCCACCTTCAAGAGGGGTTTAGATAGAAATATGGAGCACAGGTCCATCGGTGGCTATTAGCCACAGTGTATGTGTGTATATAAAATTTTTTGCCACTGTGTGACACAGAGTGTTGGACTTGATGGACCTGTGCTCCATATTTTTATCTAAACCCCTCTTGAAGGTGGCTATACTTGTGGCCGCCACCACCTCCTGTGGCAGTGAATTCCACATGTTAATCACCCGTTTCTCCACTTGCAGCTGCTGGAATGGCCTTTGGTCAGCCATAGCTCTTGTAGGAGTTATTCTTGAAAGGGCAAATTCTGTAAAAGCTCTCTCAGTCCCACCTACCTCAGAGGGTGTCTGTTGTGGGGGGGGGGGAGGTAAAGGAGATTGTGACCGCTCTGAGATTCAGAATACAGGGCAGGATATAAATCCATTATCATCATCATCATCTTCTTCTTCTCCTCCTCCTCCTCCTCTTTCTTCTTCTTTTGTTCCAGAGATGACACAACTTTGTCCTGCAAAACTTATTCTCAAAAAGATCTAATTTGAGGGTGAACATTCGACAAGTACTTCTAGGGTACTTGGATGGCTCAGGCTAGTCTGATCTCATCAGATGTCAGAAGCTAAGTATGATCAGCCCTGGTTAACACTTACATGGGAGACCACTTGGGGAGGTCTAGGGTTTCTACAGAAAGGTAGGCAATGGCCAACCACCTCTGTTCAGCTCTTGCCTTGAAAAACCTATGAAGTCACCATAAATTATTTTAACAGATGACCCTTTCTACCACTACTTTCAGGGAGGTTTAGTTGTTTGTGACATGCCAGAACCTGTCTACCTTAGGGACTGTCTCTCCCCATATATTCCCCAGAGGGTACTTAGATCTGGATCACAAAACCTGTTAGAAATCCCTGGGCCGAGGGAGGCGAGATTGAAGGCTACCAGGAAACGAGCCTTCTCCATTGCGGCCCCCCACGGGTGGAACCAGCTCCCAGATGAGGTTAGAGCCTTGCGGGATCTAGGCCAATTCCGCAAGGCTTGCAAAACAACATTATTTCGAAAGGCCTTCAACCAAAGCATATAGTGTATAGTGTTTAACATCGTAGTATGGAACTAGCACCGAAACTGTCGTTTTAAAATTGCAAATTGTTTAATTTTAAAACGACAGTTTCGGTGCTCGTTCTATACTAATTTTAACCGATTAATTTTAACTGATTATTGCCACTGTTTTTATTGTGATAATCTTATAGAGAGATTATGAAGTCCTATGAGGTGGCAATCAAAACCGCAAAGAGAACATACTTTGCGGCTGAGATTGTGTCCGCAACATCGCGCCCGGCACAACTATTTAATATAATTCGGAATTTAACAACACTGCCTCAGGGCAGACCAAATTGTAAAGAATTGGAGATTGGCTGTGAGGCTTCTGCGAACTTCTTTGCGGACAAGATCGCGTCACTCCGCCTCGACCTCCCTGCCACATTGGAGGCAGTTAGCGAAACCGAGGCCCTGGGCCTGTCTTCGGATTATGTTCTGGATGGTTTCAGCCCTCTTGGCCTGGAGGAAGTCGACAGGATCCTCTTATCTGCACGCCCAACAACCTGTAAATTGGACCCGTGCTCCTCCTGGCTTATTAAATCTTGCCAGAGGGAGCTTAGATATCCTGTACGGGATATCATAAATAGATCCCTCATGGAAGGGCAATTTCCAACACAGCTTAAAGAGGCGGTGGTCCATCCCCTCTTGAAAAAAACATCATTAGATCCAGCCCAATTGGCACATTATCGGTCGGTCTCAAATTTGCCCTTTTTGGGCAAACTTATCGAGAGGGCAGTGGCGATGCAGCTACAGACCTTCCTGGATGACGCTTCCGTCCTTGATCCCCTTCAGTCCGGCTTTCGCCCGGGCCATGGGATGGAAACGGTGCTGGTCGCCCTAGTAGATGACCTGCAATGGCATCTGGATCGGGGCGGCTCGGCGGTACTGATGCTGTTGGACCTATCGGCAGTGTTCAATACGGTCGACCATCGGCTACTGGCCCGCCGCCTTGCCGACGCGGGGATTCAGGGGTTGGCCTTGCAATGGCTTTCCTCTTTCCTTGAAGGTTGGGGACAGAGGGTCGCTATTGGGGATGAGCTGTCCCGTAGGCACACGCTTGATTGCAGGGTGCCTCAGGGTGCGGTTCTTTCCCCGATGTTATTTAACATCTATATGCATCCCCTCGCCCAGATTGCCCGAAGGTATGGGCTGGGCTGTCACCAGTATGCTGATGACACCCAGCTTTATCTGCTTATGGACGACCAGCCGGTCTGCGCTTCACAAAATCTGGACCGGGCACTACAGGCTGTGGCTGGGTGGCTCAAGCAGAGCAGGCTGAGGCTAAAACCGGCAAAGACAGAGGTCCTTTGCTTGGGCTGTTGGGGTCCGGGAAGGGAAATACCCCTCCCGGTTTTTGACGGTGCGCCGCTGACTGCGACGCATAGAGTCAGGAGCCTGGGGGTACTTCTGGAGCCTTCCTTAACAATGGAGGCCCTTATAGCAGCCACTGCCAAGTCCGCATTTTTCCATCTTAGGCGGGCAAGGCAGCTGGCTCCCTTCCTGGGTCGCGACGATCTAGCAACAGTGATCCATGCTATGGTCACCTCGAGGTTGGACTACTGCAATGCCCTCTACATGGGGCTGCCCCTGTGCCGAACCCGGAAATTGAAGCTGGTGCAGAACGCCGCTGCCGGGTTGTTACTGGGGCTCCCAAGGTGGGAGCACATTCAGCCGGGACTTCGAGCTCTGCACTGGCTGCCAATACCTTACCGAGTTCGGTACAAGGTGCTGGTTATTACCTTTAAAGCCCTATATGGCCTAGGACCTGCCTATCTGAGGGACCGTCTCTTCCCACACGTTCCCTAGCGAGCACTGAGATCGGGAACTCAAAACCTCCTGATTGTCCCCGGGCCAAAGGAAACCCGTTTGAAAGCTACAAGGGACAGGGCCTTCTCCGTAATGGCCCCATCTTGGTGGAACCAGCTGCCGGAAGAGGTAAGGGCCCTGTGGGACCTTACTCAATTCCACAGGGCCTGTAAGACAGCCCTCTTCTGGCTGGCCCACAGCTAACCGGCATTGAACACTGAACACTGAACACCGAATACTGAATTTGAAACTGAACTTGAATCGAGTGTAGCTTTAAGACCGCTGTATGATTTTAATGTTTATGTATATAATAATTGCTTAGATTTTTAACTATAAATTATGAAATGTTAATTTTAATGCTTAATTTATATTTTATGTTAGTTTTATATGTTGTAAGCCGCCCTGAGCCACCTAGTGGGAAGGGCGGGATATAAATCTCAGATAAATAAATAAATAAAATTGTTTTATTGCTCTATTGTTGATATCCAATGTTGTTATCCGCCCTGAGCCTGCTTTGGGAGGGAAGGCGGGATATAAATGCGAAATAAATAAAAATAAATAAAACTTCACATCAATATTTGGCAGCACCTCAAGATTTTGTAGTCCAGTTGATTTTCGACTGCTGGGACACAGGCGGGAGAAGGATTTGGAAATATTCTATAATTAGACATTGGTATTCTACGATGTATGACAACCGAGTACAAATAGGGGTTACGCTTTCTCAGCGTATGACAGCCGGCAGCAAATATGAAATGGGTTTCATCAGGCAAGTGAATCAAACTACGGCAGGTCTCAATCAATAACCGAGCAGAGGCCTGAACCATCAGGCTTAGGGAAATACTAGTAAATGAAAATTATCAGTAAATTATTGAAGGTTATCAGTAAGAACAATGCAGTAAATGTAATATTTATTTGTCTGCACAAGGCAGAGGTTTTGAAATTCGATGCTATCTTTTCAGGACCAGATTTCCTACCTGTATTCCACTTCAAAATCTGGGCAATAAAACTGCACAGTTTTCATAGTTTGTCAACATTTCACTTGAATTACATTTTTCGTCTTCCTCTATCGCAAAAAGTAAGACAGTGTCATTGGCTGCAAGACTAAACTCATAACTATAGGGTACTTGAAGGCTTGCAATCCAATTAATAATGTTTTCCCTTCCAGCACCGTGGAATGTTAAAGCTAGTTATACCTCAGGAAAACTGCTTACCATAAGAGCCGTAAGGCACATTCCATCTTGTGTAAGGGTTTCTCACACTTCTTCCGAAGTCATCTGAGTTAGTTCTGCTCAGATACTGAATGGCGTTTGGTGGTCATCATGTCCAAAACATCAAGATGAAGCGTTTCCATGCCCTGCATAATTCTGCTCCCCATTTCTATGATTCAGAGAAGAAGACTGCAGATTTAGACTCCGCCCTTCTCTCTGAATCAGAGACTCAGAGTGGCTTACAATCTCCTATATCTTCTCTCCCCCACTCCACAACAGACACCCTGTGAGGTAGGTGGGACTGAGAGAGCTCTCCCAGAAGCTGCCCTTTCAAGGACAACCTCTGCCAGAGCTATGGCTGACCCAAGGCCGTTCCAGCAGGTGCAAGTAGAGGAGTGGGGAATCAAACCCGGTTCTCCCAGATAAGAGTCCACGGACTTAACCACTGCACCAAACTGGCTCCAGCATGCTCTTCTAAATGAAAAACATGCTCACATTTCATCACCATCATCACATATTTCTTCTTGCACAATGCTAATTGGCATACTACTTGTCCAGACATGAAGAAGATGATATTGGATTTATATCCCGCCCTCCACTCCGAAGAGTCTCAGAGCGGCTCTCAATCTCCTTTCCCTTCCTCCCCCACAACAGACACCCTGTGAGGGAGATGAAGATATTGGATTTATATCCCACCCTCCACTCTGAAGAGTCACAGAGCGGCTCACAATCTCCTTTCCCTTCCTCCCCTACAACAGACACCCTGTGAGGGAGATGAAGATATTGGATTTATATCCCGCCCTCCACTCCGAAGAGTCTCAGAGCGGCTCATAATCTCCTTTACCTTCCTCCCCCACAACAGACACCCTGTGAGGTAGATGAAGATATTGGATTTATATCCCGCCCTCCACTCCGAAGAGTCTCAGAGTGGCTCATAATCTCCTTTACCTTCCTCCCCCACAACAGTCACCCTGTGAGGTAGATGCAGGTATTGGATTTATATCCCGCCCTCCACTCCGAAGAGTCTCAGAGCGGCTCACAATCTCCTTTCCCTTCCTCCCCCACAACAGACACCCTGTGAGGTAGATGAAGATATTGGATTTATATCCCGCCCTCCACTCCGAGGAGTCTCAGAGCGGCTCACAATCTCCTTTCCCTTCCTCCCCCACAACAGACACCCTGGGAGGTAGATGAAGATATTGGATTTATATCCCGCCCTCCACTCCGAAGAGTCTCAGAGCGGCTTACAATCTCCTTTACCTTCCTCCCCCACAACAGACACCCTGTGAGGTGGGTGAAGCTGAGAGAGCTTCCCCAGAAGCTGTCCTTTCAAGGACAACCTCTGCCAGAGCTATGGCTGACCCAAGGCCATGCCAGCAGGTGCAAGTGGAGGAGTGGGGAATCAAACCCGGTTCTCCCAGATAAGAGTCCGCACACTTCACCACTACACCAAACTGGCTCTCAATAGGACGCCCGCTGCCTCAACCATAGGCCCGGTGGAACAGCTCCGTCTTGTAGGCCCTACGAAGTGGCAGTAGTTCAAGTAGGAGAACTACTTAATCTTCAGATACCACCATGTGCCGCCATGCCATCCCCTTATTTGTCCTCCAGTAAATGTGGGTCTATAGAAACATGATGTACGAGAAACTTCTGGACCATAGGAAAAAGATCTGGGTGTAGAGACCATTGGGTTGAATGGAGGACTGGATGGTGGACTCCTCAAAGACAGAGGAGCCTGAAGGAAGACCTGAGCAGGAAATAAAAGGCACTCTTCACAGGCCAGTGGAGGAAAAGAAGGACCTGCAATGATCAACCAGCATCCTCCCTTCCCCAGTTCTGAGGCCAAAGGAGTTACTATATGGAAGGAATGATGCGGGGAGCAAGCTCACTGAAGGGTGGTCTCAGGTGGAGAATGATGATATTGGATTTATATCCCGCCCTATACTCTGAATCTAAGAGTCTCAGAGCGGCTTACAATCTTGTGAACCTCCTGATGGTACTTGGTACTTGCGACACAGAATGTTGGACTGGATGGGCCATTGGCCTGATCCAACATGGCTTCTCTTATGCTCTTATGATGGCACCTGGTGTTTTTGGCCACTGTGTGACACAGAGTGTTGGACTGGATGGGCCATTGGCCTGATCCAACATGGCTTCTCTTATGTTCTTATGGGCCAATGGCTGGGGCTGATGGGAGTTGTAGGCAAAAAAACCTCTGGAGAGCTACCGTTGGCCGTCCCTGCCATAGATCACCTTAAATAGCATGCAAAGAAAGCTTGCTGGAGACAGTACCAGCCAGTGGGACCCCTGTGTAAACTCTCTACCATTTGCAGTGAGGGAGAACCCCAATGCATCCCAATGCATGCCAGCTTCAAGAGGGGATTGGATCAACATCTGGAGCAGAAGTCCATCAATGGCTATTAGCCACAGCTTACCATTGGAACTCTCTGTCTGGGGCAAGTGATGCTTTGTATTCTTGGTGCTTGGGGGGCACAGTGTGAGAACTTCTGGTGGACGTCCTAGTGGGCCACTGTGTGACACAGAGTGTTGGACTGGATGGGCCATTGACCTGATCCAACATGGCTTCTCTTATGTTCTTATGTGACACAGAGTGTTGGACTGGATGGGCCATTGGCCTGACCCAACATGGCTTCTCTTATGTGACACAGAGTGTTGGACTGGATGGGCCACTGGCCTGATACAACATGGCTTCTCTTATGTTCTCTAATATTCTTAAGCTACGCTGAGTCAGCCTTAGTTACTATTTGGATGGGAGACCACCAAGGAAGTCTGGGGTTGCTATGGAGAGGCAGGCATAGCCAAACAAGCTCTGAACATCTCTTGCCTTGGGGGTTGATGTAAGTCAGCTGTGACTTGACAGCTCCTTAGACACAGAAATTCACCCCATCCTGTATCCAGAATACCCCAATAAAAAGGGATGGATACTTTAAAAAGCAACTGAATTTCCCCCAATTGCTCTAACAGAAATATCATTGGTCAATTGATGCAAGGGGCGCTTGCAAACAGGGTTCTGTTCCTTTCCTTGAATGGTGAGAATTCAGAGGTAGATTGCCCCTTTACATGAAGGCTCCATTCTGCTATGAGTACTTTTCTCATTTTTCTCAAGAAGTCCTTTTCTCCCTTTCTCACAATACAAGAACTCGTGGACACTCAATGAAATTGCTGAGCAGTCGGGTTGGAATGGATAAAAGGAAATACTTCTTCACCCAAAGGTTGATTAACGCATGGTATTCACTGCCACAGGAGGTGGTGACATCTGCCAGCATAGACAGCTTCAAGAGGGAACTGGATAAACATCTGGAGCAGAGGTCCATCAGTGGCTATTAGCCACAGCATATTGTTGGAACTCTCTGTCTGGGGCAGTGATGCTCTGTATTCTTGGTGCTTGGAGGGGGGCAACAGTGAGAGGGCTTCTAGTGTCCTGGCCCCACTGATGGACCTCCCGATGGCAACTGAGTTTTTTTGGCCATTGTGTGACACAGAGTGTTGGACTGGATGGGCCATTGGCCTGATCCAACATGGCTTCTTTTATGTTCTTACGTTGACATCTGAATCCCATCAAGCATGACAAGGAGATGCTCATCTCCCAAACACATTATGGAACATTCATCTATTTAATTCCTTTGCACCCCACCTTTCTTCCCAGTGGGGACCCAATGTGGCTAACATCATTCTCCTCTCCTCCATATTATCTTCACAACTATATGAGGTAGGGCAGTCTGAGAGCGAGTGATTGACTCAAGATCACCCAGTGAATTCCATGGTATGAGTGGGCATTCGAACTCAGGCCTCCCAGATACTAGTCTGACATTTTTAACCACATTGGCTAGTTTGGGCCACATCTGTTGTGTGAAAGATGGGATTGGATAAACATCTGGAGCAGAGGACCATCAGTGGCTATTAGCCACAGCGTATTGTTGGGACACTCTGTCTGGGGCAAGTGATGCTCTGTATTCTTGGTGCTTGGGAGGGGCAACAGTGTGAGGACCTCTAACGTCCTGGCCCCACTGGTGGACCTCCTGGTGGCACCTGTTTTTTTTGGTCACTGTGTGTACAGAGTGTTGGACTGGATGGGCCATTGGCCTGATCGTATGTTCTTACGTTCACTTCCTAGTCACCCTTTGAATTCATTTACGGGTGGAAACCCCAGGGCATTCTAGACTTTGAGTCTCGCTGGGTGGACATTAGAGCAGACCATGGGCTTCCTGCCCCTGAATAAATATGGCAGTTGAAGGAATGACAAAGTTCAGCAAAAAAGGAAGCTTATCAACTCCTTGGCAAGGCACAAGGTGCCCAGAAAGCTCAGTATGACAGGGGAACCAAACTAAGGACCTGGGTCACAAGAAATCAGGTGTCAGTCAGTAGTCAGGTGATAGAGTCAGGTTCTAGGAACCTTGTCAGGGACCATTCCAAGTCACCTTAGTACTAGAGGCTGTGTTTTAAGAAGTACAATGCAGCCTGTCCCCATGTAAAAAAAAAATGACTTCACATTAACAACATGGAAAAAATGAAGGCAAGCAGCTTGTTCTCATTGGAGTTTTGCACCCCATAAACCAAGGGTGTCAAACTCCTAACAGGAGTGACATAAATGAGACCTTGTTGGGCCGGGCAATATTGGGCCATACCGAGCCATGTGTGTACCTATTTAAAATTATATTTTATAAAGGTCACAGACAAACACAATTAAAGCGGGTTTTTTTTAAGGTTAAAACATGCTTAAAACATTAGCATTCATCGATCTTAAAGGTGCTTTCTTTGTAGCTCTCCCATGGGATCCAGGGAACTGGGCAAAGGAAGCTCTGGCTGTTTCCTTCCTTTCCCAGGGGATGAGGAGGGGGAGGAATAGAAGGAAGAGAGGCTTGACTCTGTAGCTCTGCTGTACAATTGAGAGAACCTGAAAAAGCAAGCTCTGCCTCCTCCCCAAGGGAAGAGCCTCAGCCAATGGAGAAAATAGAGGTTTTGCTCTGTAGTTCCTGTGCAATTGAGCAAGTCTTGCAAAGCAAGCTGTTATGCAGACGGAAGCAAGAGAGAGGGAGAAGGAAGCAGATAACAGCCAGTTGCTTGGGGGCCTGATAGGAGCCCTCTGGGGCCTGATTCGGCCCCCAGGCCGCATGTTTGACACCCCTGTCATAAACAATAGAGGGCAGTGGGGTAGGAAATGGATGATATGCTTTGATTGGATATTATAGAACCAATGTTTACTGTAGGGTGGAATCCCGTCATCTTAGTGGCCAAACTTAACGGAACCATCCGGTTCAGAGTTGATTTTGAGAAAAGTCAAACTACCCCCAATTTCATATGTAACCCATGTTGCGGGCTAACAACCTGATTGGTCATCTAGGCCTCACTCAGCATTTGTTTTCCCTAGACTTCACAGAGCACGATCAGTAGGATCCTATGGTCACAGATGAAAAAGAGGAAATAGCCATTGACGACACAAGGTTGGTTCCAATCTGAAGTGATACCCTTTGAGCTCTATGGGGTGGTGACCTTTCCAGTGGCTAGTGGACTGAGCGTTGACTCAGTGCCAGAACTTTGCCCAGGGCTCCAAGTTCCCTTGGACACTATAGAGTTTCCCCCCACATCGTTTCCTGTGAATTCCTAGAGCATCCCCACGATATGTCACTTCTGGGTGGTGTCATCATAAGAACATAAGAGAAGCCATGTTAGATCAAGCCAATGGCCTATCTAGTCCAACACTCTGTGTCACACAGTGACCAATATATGTGTGTGTGCATATATATACATATACACACACATACAAACACAGACAGATAGATAGACAGATAGATAGACAGACAGACAGACAGACAGACACTGTGGCTAATAGCCTCTGATGGACCTCTGCTCCACATTTTTATCCAATCCCCTCTTAAAGCTGGCTATGCTTGCAGCCGCCGCCACCTCCTGTGGCAGTGAATTCCACATGTTAATCACCCTTTGGGTGAAGAAGTACTTCCTTTTATCCATTTTAACCTGACTGCTCAGCAATTTCATTGAATGCCTCACAATTCTCGTATTGTGAGAAAGGGAGAAAAGGACTTCTTTCTCTACCTTCTCTATCCCATGCATAATCTTGTAAACCTCTATCATGTCACCTCGCGGTCAAAGTTTCTCCAAGCTAAAGAGCCCCAAGCGTTTTAACCTTTCTTCATAGGGAAAGTGTTCCAAACATTTAGTCATTCTAGTTGCCTTTTCTGCACCTTTTCCAATGTTATGATATCCTTTTTGAGGTGCAGTGACCAGAATTGTATACAGTATTCCAAATGAGACCGCGCCATCGATTTATACAAGGGCATTATGATACTGGCTGATTTGTTTTCAATTCCCTTCCTAATAATTCCCAGCATGGCATTGGCCCTTTTTTATTGCATTCACACACTATCTCGACATTTTCAGTGAGTTCTCTACCACGACCCCAAGATCTCTCTCTTGCTCAGTCTCTGACAGTTCGCATCGTGCCGCATGTGCCATGTGCATGTGAAAAAAAGTCCCAAGCCAGCAGCCTCAGGGGACTTGGCAACCTAATATATTGATGACATTAATATTGTCAGTCTGACCTACACACCCCTAACACCTCCAAGAAGTACTGATAGCCCAATCGGAGGTGCGAGACTCAAGCCCTAAAAACCAGGCTGGGATTATGTGAACTCAAATACTCAGTCAACTGAAGCATCAATCAGAACACATAGCACCCCTGAAACAGAGTGTTCTGATGACCACCAAGTGGCAGGCACACTGATTCTTGGGGGTTCTGGGGAGTTCTAGTGAATTTATCCCCCGGTTCACAACACTTAAAGAGTCCCATGGCGCAGAGTGTTAAAGCTGCAGGGCATCAGTCCTAAGTTCTGCTCATGACCTGAATTTGATCCCCGGTAGAAGCTGGGTTTTCAAGCAGCCGGCTCGAAGTTGACTCAGCCTTCCATTCTTCTGAGGTCGGTAAAACGAGTCCCCAGCTTGCTGGGGGAGAAGCGGAGATGACTGGGGAAAGCAATGGCAAACCACCCTGTTAAAAAGTCTGCCGTGAAAACGTTGTGAAAGCAATGTTACCCCAGAGTCGGAAACGATTGGTGCTTGCACAGGGGACCTTTCCTTTTCTCTTCCTTGTCAACAAATCAAACAGGCTATTCTATACCTTTTCTACCTGAGACTATACTGTTGAATAAAGGAATAGACCCTAAGATTACCAAATCAAAAGCGGAACCGATTTCAATCTTACTATCGTAGCCAAGTGGATAGATCACTCCACTCCAAGTATAAAGTTTTGGCACCAAAAGATTTGGGAACAGTTCATTATGTACAAACTTGGATGACATTCGCTCCATTTTAAAAGAGTCCCGTGGCACAGCGTGTTAAACCTGCAGTACTGCGGTCCTGAGCGCTACTCACGACCTGAGTTCGATCCCCAGCAGAAAACATCGTGAAAGCAACATCAACCCAGAGTCGGAAACGACTGGTGCTTGCACGGGGGACCTTTCCTTTTTCACAACTGATCAGTTGTGACCACAACTTGTTCACAACTGATCAGTTTCACCACTGATCAGTCCCTTTTTGAATGTTCTTTTTTTTGGGGGGGGGGGAGGGGGAGGGAATCAGCCTACCAAGCCCAGTAATACTCCTTCCTTGCATTGTGGACATCCGTCTCGTGAGACCTTGTCTGGGAGAACCCTGACAACAGCAAACCATTCAATGCACGCTTGGATGCTTCAGATACTGGCCTCGAGGGATTTCAGTCTCAGGAGACAGAAAACCAGGAGAGACCTGTTCTCTTTCTCAGCCTGAATCATCAACTGGCTGAAAGAAAGTTTGGACAGCTGCAGTGGAGTTCCTGGCCATTAAGACAATTATAGGGGCCCTACAATACTATTTGGCCCACAATGCTTTTACCTTAATTACCGAACATGTCCCCTGATTTGGATATTGCCGATGAAGGGACAAAATGCCCAGCTTCTGCAGTGGTGCCTATCTCTCTTTCCTTTCAGTTTCATTTCCCATCATTGCGCCAGCTAGCAGAACCTCAACACAGACTACATGTCGCAGGACTTTAATGACATGAATCCATTCGCATAGGGGAGGGACGGTAGCTCAGTGGTAGAGCATCTGCTTGGGAAGCAGAAGGTCCCAGGTTCAATCCCCGGCATCTCCAACTAAAAAGGATCCAGGCAAATAGGTGTGGAAAACCTCAGCTTGAGACCCTGGAGAGCCGCTGCCAGTCTGAGAAGACAATACTGACTTTGATGGACTGAGGGTCTGATTCAGTAGAAGGCAGCTTCATATATGTTCATATATGTTCATAGGCTCTCTGGAGGGGCTGTCCAGACACGAATCCATGCTCAACTGGCATCTTCCCTTCCCTGGTTTTGAAGACCCCCTTTTCTCCCTTGGAATGTCATTCAGTCGCACAATTGAGTCCAACTCTTCACGACCCCATGGAGTGCATCACACCAGGCCCGTCTGTCTCCCACTGTCCTCCGTAGTCCGCTCAAATTCATGTTAGTTATATCAGTAACACTGTACAGCCATCTCATCTTTTGCTGTCCCCTTCTTCTTTTGCCTTCTGACTTGCCCAGCATCGGGGTCTTCTCCAGGGAGTGCTCCCTTCTCATTTGGTGGCCAAAGTATTTGAGCTTCAGCTTCAGCATCTGACCTTCCAAGGAACAGTCGGGGTTGATTTCCATTAGGACTGACTGACTGAATCTTCTTGCAGTCTAAGGGACTCTCAAGAGTCTTCTCCAGTGAGGGCTCCTTTCTCATTTGGTGGCCAAAGTATTTGAGCTTCAGCTTCAGCATCTGACCTTCCAAGGAACAGTCGGGGTTGATTTCCATTAGGACTGACGGATTGAATCTTCTTGCAGTCCAAGGGACGCTCAAGAGTCTTCTCCAGTGAGGGCTCCTTTCTCATTTGGTGGCCAAAGTATTTGAGCTTCAGCTTCAGCATCTGACCTTCCAAGGAACAGTCGGGGTTGATTTCCATTAGGACTGACGGATTGGATCTTCTTGCAGTCCAAGGGACTCTCAAGAGTCTTCTCCAGTGAGGGCTCCTTT
Organism: Heteronotia binoei; assembly: GCF_032191835.1. Taxonomy (NCBI): domain Eukaryota; kingdom Metazoa; phylum Chordata; class Lepidosauria; order Squamata; family Gekkonidae; genus Heteronotia; species Heteronotia binoei. The sequence continues at coordinate 275,223,756 of NC_083223.1, forward strand.
CTCATTTGGTGGCCAAAGTATTTGAGCTTCAGCTTTAGCATCTGACCTTCCAAGGAACAGTCGGGGTTGATTTCCCTTAGGACTGACGGATTGGATCTTCTTGCAGTCCAAGGGACTCTCAAGAGCCTTCTCCAGTGAGGGCTCCTTTCTCATTTGGTGGCCAAAGTATTTGAGCTTCAGCTTCAGCATCTGACTTTCCAAGGAACAGTCGGGGTTGATTTCCCTTAGGACTGACTGATTGGATCTTCTTGCAGTCCGAGGGACTCTCAAGAGTCTTCTCCAGTGAGGGTTCCCTTCTCATTTGGTGGCCAAAGCATTTGAGCTTCAGCTTCAGCATCTGACCTTCCAAGGAACAGTCGGGGTTGATTTCCCTTAGGACTGACGGATTGGATCTTCTTGCAGTCCAAGGGACTCTCAAGAGCCTTCTCCAGTGAGGGCTCCTTTCTCATTTGGTGGCCAAAGTATTTGAGCTTCAGCTTCAGCATCTGACTTTCCAAGGAACAGTCGGGGTTGATTTCCATTAGGACTGACGGATTGGATCTTCTTGCAGTCCAAGGGACTCTCAAGAGTCTTCTCCAGTGAGGGCTCCTTTCTCATTTGGTGGCCAAAGTATTTGAGCTTCAGTTTTAGCATCTGACCTTCCAAGGAACAGTCGGGGTTGATTTCCATTAGAACTGACTGATTGGATCTTCTTGCAGTCCAAGGGACTCTCAAGAGTCTTCTCCAGGGAGGGCTCCCTTCTCATTTGGTGGCCAAAGTATTTGAGCTTCAGCTTCAGCATCTGACCTTCCAAGGAACAGTCGGGGTTGATTTCCATTAGGACTGACTGATTGGATCTTCTTGCAGTCCAAGGGACTCTCAAGAGTCTTCTCCAGCACCACAACGAGAAAACATCTATTATTTGGTGCTTGACCTTTCTTACAGTCCAACTCTCACAGCCATACATTACTATGACCATTGCTTTGACCATATGGACTTTTGTTGGCAGTGTGATGTCTTTACATTTTTTTATGCTGCCAAGTTTTGCCATGGCTTTCCTCCCAAGGAACAAGTGTCTAAAGTCACCAGTATCTAATTACAAAAGATTTAAAAAAACTCTTCTTTTCCCTCTATGTCCCAGCTGTCAAACATCAACTTGACTAAAAAAAACCTGGATGTCAAATCTTGATGTGAAGTTCCAGCACACCACAAATAACTAATCCTTCCAACCTGGAAGTAGTGGTAGATAGTGCTATCAAGTCACAACTGACTTACGGTGATCTCATAGGGTTTTCAAGGCAGAAGCTGAACAGAGGTGGTTTGCCATTGCCTGCCTTTCTGTAAATGGAGGGATAGTGGCTCAGTGGTAGAGCATCTGCATGGTAAGCAGAAGATCCCAGGTTCAATCCCCGGCATCTCCAACTAAAAAGGTTCAGGAAAATAGGTGTGAAAAACCTCAGCTTGAGACCCTGGAGAGCTGCTGCCAGTCTGAGTAGACAAGACTGACTTAGATGGACCCATTCAGTATGCGATGATGGCTCAGTGGTAGAGCATCTGCTTGGTAAGCAGAATGTCCCAGGTTCTATCCCTTGTATCTCCAACTAAAAAGGGTCCAGGCAAGGAGGCATGAAAAAACCTCAGCTTGAGACCCTGGAGAGCCGCTGCCAGTCTGAATAGACAGTACTGGCTTTGATGGACCGAGGGTCTGATTCCGTATAAGGCAGCTTCATATGTTCATATGAGAAACCGTAGGCATGCTTGATTTAAGTGCTAACTGGGGCCAACCATACTTAGCTTATAACATCTGATGAGATCAGACTACCCAGGGCCATTGAACTACCCTGGAAGTATTTGGCAAGAATTCAGTTCAGCTCTCAACGCTATTCCTGTAACACATCTGGGAGTAGTCAATAAACCATTGGTAAAAAATCATTGTGAATATAATCTGTTCTCCCAGAAGTGGCCAGAATCCAGATTTCCACACCATACAGGAATTGATTTGAAACCTTGGCATTATATACCTTTAAGGCTCAGGGGACAAATACACATTTCAATGTATTTTACAATTGTCCTCACTACAAATCAAAACAGCGTTCCTCCGCAGGTCCATATGCATTTTCAAATGTGAGTTCACCTCTATTTGCATAATGGTTTGAAGGTGATAGGAAGGTCAAATTTAATTACATTCAGCATTTCACCATCAGGGGATATGCCCATTAGTTAGAAAGGGAACACCAACTCATCACACTCCGGTTTTGATATTATGTTTCCCTCCAAATTTCAATTGAAACAAATGGTGACCCTTTAACCCATGTTTGTTATTGCATTTAGGTCATACATTTAATTAAAGCGGGGAAAAAAAGATATCCCCAATTTCTCTATCCTTCTCTAGCTGATTTCCAAATAGTCAAGCATTGTCTATTTCTTTATTATTATAGTTACCAAAATATAGAAATGTTACTAACCATGAATTGAGCCCTATGCACATCAAAGTAGAAAACCCCCTTTTTGTTCCTTTCACTTTATTAATTAATGCAGGAATGCGTTCTTTGAAGATGAAGCCTCCTGGGACTAATTTCCATGCCAGCTAAACTGGGACCCAGGAAGAACTGACCGCAGTAGAGATAAGGAAGTTACAGTGAGAACTTTCACACGTGAATGTAGAATTGTTTAGGGAATGTAGAGTTGTTTATAGAACCTTTGATGTTCCATCTTTAACTAAGCCTCTTACTGTTACACTGTATCAGTTCCAACTGTATCAGCTCGGCTGAGCCACATGGATAATCAATAAACCAAACTTTGTTTCAAAATTCAAGGACTGGTTACTTTGAGATCTAATGCTTGACACCCAATGAGATTTGCAATTATTGACTCCAACCCGATTTGCTTTAACAAGTGTCTTATTTCTCTTTTGAGCCAGTTTGGTGTAGTGGTTAAGTGCACAGACTCTTATCTGGGAAAACCGGGTTTGATTCCCCACGCCTCCACTTGCACCTGCTGGAATGGCCTTGGCTCAGCCATAGCTCTCACAGAGCTGTCCTTGAAAACGGCACCTTCTGTGAGAGCTCTCTCAGCCCCACCTACCTCACAAGGTGTCTGTTGTGGGGAAGGAAGATAAACCGGATTGTGAGCTGCTCTGGGACTCCGAGATTCAGAGTGTAGTAAAAGGTAAAGGTAGTCCCCTGTGCAAGCACCGATCGTTTCCGACTCTGGGCTGATGACGCTTTCACAACGTTTTCATGGCAGACTTTTTTACAAGGTGGTTTGCCATTGCCTTCCTGAGTCATTTACATGTTACCCCCAGCAAGCTGGGTGTAAGGCAGGGTATAAATCCAATATCTTCTCCTTGATCATCATCTTCATACTTTGGGGGCATCATGTACCTTCTCAAGAATGGGCTTCAGCTACTGGCTCCAAACTCAAGGATGAAGACCTATCTTGGGGAACTGCGTGTGTGACCTTGTTTCACCTCTACTATCCAAATTCAAACGTCTATAAAGACCACACTCCTTTTTTCCATCCTGCTTTCATATAGGTGGCTTCCTCTTCTCATTGACAAATTCCACTGGATTTTGTATGCTTCCTTTCCTTATTCAAGAGCCCCGTGGCGCAGTGTTAAAGCTGCAGTACTGCAGTCCTAAGCTCTGTTCACAACTGTTAGATCTGCCTTTTTCCATCTTCGGCAAGCACGGCAGCTGGCCCCTTACCTGGACCGCGGCGACCTAGCGACGGTAATCCATGCTACGGTCACCTCAAGAATAGATCACTGTAATGCTCTCTACATGGGGCTACCCCTGACGCTAACCCGGAGACTACAACTAGTGCAGAACGCTGTGGCACGGCTGTTAATGGGGCTACCACGACGGGAGCACATTCGGCCAGTGCTGAGAGAGCTGCACTGGTTGCCTGTTGTGTTCCGAGTTCGCTTCAAGGTGTTGGTATTAACCTTTAAAGCCCTTTATGGTCAGGGACCTGCCTATCTACGGGACCGCCTTTCCCCATATATCCCCCAGAGAGCACTGCGATCAGGGACAAAAAATCTGCTGTCTGCCCCTGGTCCAAAAGAAGCCAGGCTATCCACAACAAGATCTAGGGCCTTCTCGGTGGCAGCACCAGAACTCTGGAACACCCTCCCAGAAGCGGGATTTGTCGGCGTTCCGCAGGGCCTGTAAGACCGAACTGTTTAGGCAGGCTTTTCTGGTTGACTGAAAATGGGCTGCCACCGGACATCCTACAGAAGCTGGCGGTCATAGTCAGACCCCAATACCGCCAGACCAGACTGAGATAGCGTACTAGTTTTTAACTTGATAAATGTTTTATGGTTTTATATGTTTTATGGAATTGATTGTTTTTATGATACTGTAAGCCGCCCTGAGTCCGCTTGCGGAGAGGGCGGGATACAAATGTAAAGTAATAAATAAATAAATAAATAAAATAAACCTGAGTTCGATCGCCGGCGGAAGCTGGGTTTTCAGGTAGCCGGCTCGAGATTGACTCATCCTTCCATTCTTCTGAGGTCGGTCAAAGGAGTAACCAGCTTGCTGGGGGGGGGGGAGTGTAGATGACTGGGGAAGGCAATGGCAAACCACCCTGTAAAAAGTCTGCCATGAAAACGTGAAAGCAACGTCACCCCAGTGTCGGAAACGACTGGTGCTTGCACAGGGGACCTTTCCTTCCTTATTCTCCTTCCTTCCAATTTAACCTTTCGGATTACTAACATTTACTTTGGATAGGACATACTACGATGTGGAACGCTGATTATATCAGAGAGCCAGTTTGGTGTAGTGGTTATGTGTGCGGACTCTTATCTGGGAGAACCGGGTTTGATTCCTCACTCCTCCACTTGCACCTGCTAGCATGGCCTTGGGTCAGCCATAGCTCTGCCAGAGGTTGTCCTTGAAAGGGCAGCTTCTGGGAGAGCTCTCTCAGCCTCACCCACCTCACAGGGTGTCTGTTGTGGGGGAGGAAGTTAAAGGAGATTGTGAGCTGCTCTGAGACTCTTTGGAGGGCGGGATATAAATCCAATATCTTCTTCTTCTTCTTCTTCTTCTTCTTCTTCTCTATGTGTGCATGTGTTTCAAACTCTGTATCTAATCTCCAAATTGTTCTTGCTATGATTTTTTTTTTAAAGAATTAATAAATCCTGAACTTTAACCTTCAAAGCAATGTTTGCTTCTTCTGGTACAAAATATCCCAAAGATATTTGCCCTTTGCACAAGACTGCATAGGCAACAGACCCCTTGAAAGGATGACAATCCTTTGGTCAAAGTTGGGGCCGTTTGTGTAACTGGAACCCCACCAAAGGGCATTGATTCAGGGCCTGAGTGAATACTGGACAAGAAGAAGAAGAAAAAGAAAAAGAAGAAGGAGGAGGAGGAGTGGAGGGACGGTGGCTCAGTGGTAGAGCATCTGCTTGGGAAGCAGAAGGTCCCAAGTTCAATCCCCGGCATCTCCAAAAAAGGGTCCAGGCAAATAGGTGTGAAAAACCTCAGCTTGAGACCCTGGAGAGCTGCTGCCAGTCTGAGAAGACGATACTGACTTTGATGGACCAAGGGTCTGATTCAGTATAAGGCAGCTTCATATGTTCATATGTTCAAGAAGAAGAAGAAGAAGAAATTGGATTTATACCCTGCCCTCCACTCTGAATCTCAGAGTCTCAGAGAGGCTTACAATTTCCTTTACCTTCTTCCCCTCAACAAACACTCCGTGAGGTAGGTGGGGTTGAGAGAGTGGAGGAGTGGGGAATGAAACCTGGTTCTCCCAGATCAGAGACCGTGCACTTAACCACTACACCAAAGTGGACACCCATAAGTAGATTCAACCTTGGGGCAGAAGTGGGCAAGGAGGTCAAAGAACAATATTGGAATATTATAATTTGTTCATTCTCGGCAAAGCTGGTGATTTGCTTCCAATGTAGTCAGCCGCAGGTGCATTCCTGATCTGACGCAAGTTAACGTGGGTAGAACCTCTGACCAGGTCCTTTCTGACCAGGCACTTGAATGGTGAGGGAAGACTAGAGGGTAGAAGATGCTCATGCGGTAATATGGGATTAAACACCTTTAAAACGCCATAGGGTGCTTTGAAATATCCAACGCACTAAGCACTCAGAAATGAATCATGCATATATTGTTCTCAAAAAATGGTATAAAAGCTCTTGCCATCTGCAACCATCTCCACAACGCTGCTCACCTTCTCTTGCTTGCTTCTCTGCTTCTATCGCTCTTGGTAAGTCCATTATAACTTTTTCTCGTTGTGAGTTGTGTACTGCATTACATAGTGTATGGTATATATAGTAACAAAAGCAAGACAGAAAGCCAGGGAGCGACTTGAGAAAGTTCGTTTTTTTGGAAAAGGTCTTGATGAGATCAGAGGCATTTCTTGGTGAGGGCCAGTTTGGTGTAGTGGTTAAGTGTGTGGGCTCTTATCTGGGAGAACCGGGTTTGATTCCCCACTCCTCCACTTGCAGCTGCTGGAATGGCCTTGGGTCAGCCATAGCTCTGGCAGAGGTAGTCCTTGAAAGGGCAGCTTCTGGGAGAGCCAGTTTGGTGTAGTGGTTAAGTGTGTGGACTCTTATCTGGGAGAACCGGGTTTGATTCCCCCACTCTTCCACTTACAGCTGCTGGAATGGCCTTGGGTCAGCCGTAGCTCTGGCAGAGGTTGTCCTTGAAAGGGCAGCTTCTGGGAGAGCCAGTTTGGTGTAGTGGTTAAGTGTGTGGACTCTTATCTGGGAGAACCGGGTTTGATTCCCCCACTCTTCCACTTACAGCTGCTGGAATGGCCTTGGGTCAGTCATAGCTCTCTTATCTGGGAGAACCGGGTTTGATTCCCCACTCCTCCACTTGCAGCTGCTGGAATGGTCTTGGGTCAGCCAGAGCTCACTTATCTGGGAGAACCGGGTTTGATTCCCCACTCCTCCACTTGCAGCTGCTGGAATGGCCTTGGGTCAGCCAGAGCTCTCTTATCTGGGAGAACCGGGTTTGATTCCCCCACTCCTCCGCTTGCAGCTGCTGGAATTGCCTTGGGTCAGCCATAGTTCTCGTAGCGGTTGTCCTTGAAAGGGCAGCTTCTGGGAGAGCTCTCTCAGCCCCACCCACCTCACAGGGTGTCTGTCGTTGTGGGGGGCTAAGGAGATTGTACGCCGCTCTGAGATTCAGAGTGAAAGGCGGGGTATAAATCAAATATCTTCTTCTTCTATTCATACTAGAAGGGCGAGGATTTGTGATTGACAGGAAACAACTGAATTTACTCGCTGGGAGAATGGTGTGATACTTCCACTGTTGTCAAGTCTATTCTTCAGGCTTTCATGCTGACCTTTCCCATCCATTCGTAATGTCATTCCAGACTCACCTCCACCTTTCCAAGATGTCCTGCTGCTGTCCTCCATCTTGCGCCATCCCATCCTGCCCCCAGCCTTGCTGCCCCCCGCCTTGCTGCCCCCCACCTTGCTGCCCCCCACCCTGCTGCCCCCCATGTGGCTACCCTACGGGTGGTCTGGGCACCCTGAGTTGCTGCCCCAGTTCCTGCCCTCCATGCTGTGGTAACTCAACATCTGCACGGTGCCTTGGCATCGCCAATGGGGCCAGCGTCTCTTGCATCAACCAGCTCCCACCGTCGGAAGTGACCATACAGCCACCTCCGTGTACGGTTGTGGTCCCAGGGGCAATTCTGGCTGCCTCCTGTGAGCCTGTCCGAGTGGGAGGCTACACAGCCTGCGGCGGTTGTCCCCCTTGCGGTTGCATCTGCTGATCTTCCTCCTAAGCCGGAAGGGGAGCTTCCGGAGAATGGGAACCGAACGGCTACCTGAAAATTACGGAACGGATTGACGGCTGACGACTTCACGGACTGACGACTTCACACACTGACGCTTCCTAGTTCCAATCAGGACCAGTCGGGGCGTAACAAGATCTCAAAAGCCCATGGCCACAAACATGTGATAGTTACTTTGTACTCTCTCTTCGCTCACCCTTGAAAGTTTTCTTCTTCTTCTTCTCTAAGCTTCGTTTTCCTAAACTTAAGTTGATTAAGGAAACAGAAGGGTATGAACATCTTCCCTCTGTGGGCCTCTAAATACACTTTAGGGGCTTGCAAAGGTCTTTCTGCCTCGATAGCCTGCATTTATTTCTTTATTCTTTTGCTTTGTAACCTTTAACCTTTGTAACCCAGCGAAATGGGCAGTGGGAACGCCACTGTCGGCTGTGTAAAGACGGTATATTTGTCATCCTTGAACCTTCTTCTTTTTTTTCCCAATAAAGCTTCTGCCTGCATCAAAATTTATCTTGTGGATTCAGGTTTTCTTATTTCTAAGAATTTATTTATTTATCTGGTAAATTTATATCCCGCCCTTTCCCAAACGGGCTCAGGGAGGATTACGACCAAGTAAAACCAGTCAGAGACAATTAAACCTATAAAATACCATTAAAAACAAAACGACGCAACACAGTACTATATAACAAAAGCGGGTGGGCTCACAGTGCAGGTTAGAATATAATCAACCCCCACCAGATATAATAATTCAGATGACAGATCAATGTGGGGGGGATAGACCAGGGGTGGGGAACCATTTTTCTGCCAGGGACCATTTGGATATTTATAACATCATTTGCGGGCCATACAAAATTATCAACTTAAAAAATAGTACTCCGCCGAGGGAGAACGATTTGGGCCAGCATAATTAATGCAAATAATTGTTTTTGTATTTGAAGTCATGGGGGAGATTTTAATTCAGCACACACACACACACACACTGGCCTGCTGCCCTAGTCAAATGTCTAGGTCCAAGCATATTAGACCACATCCCCTAATATTAGCATATTAGGTCACACATTCATTAGCATATTAAGCCACACCATCTGGGATAATCACATGCAAATAGAACTGGTGGTAGCTGGTTTCAAACCCCTGCCAGCCCTCCCTCCCTTCAGCTGCTCCCAGCAGACCTTTAAAGGCACCCACATACCCCAGTAGCAGTCCTTCACAATGCCCATTGGGAGGGGGCTCGGCCCAGCAATCCCCAAGGGCCAGACCAAATGATGTCGAGGACCATAAACGGCCCTCGGAATTGACATTCCCCAACCCTGGTATAGGCAATAAGGAGAATATGCCACCCCCTAACCCACCAGCCAAAAACAACCCGGCACAAGAAGGGAGAGCCCTGGGCGAGCGAGGCCTGTTTGGGCTGGCTAGAGATCCAGCCAGCCCAAGCAGGCCTCACTCTCCTGTGGCTCTCCTACGCTGCCCCCACCCTCCAGTCAAAAGACCAGCAAGTCACCTTCCACCCAAAATCACATAAGAAGTGGAGAGAGGATGGTGCAGGCTTCTCCAGGAGTTAATGAGGGCTGCTGTGGGCATGGCAAAGCCCCTGGTGGCTGGCTGGCTGCCTGCTCTCCTAATCCAGGGATGGTTATGCAGTTGCACCTACTATTCAATGGACAAGGTAGGTGGGGAGGAAGAGGGGAAACTGTCAGAAAGGTTCAGGAGCTGTGCTCCTGTGAGCTCCTGCTGAATTCAAGGACTATCTATCACCTCTCCACTAATCCTGTTATAAGCAACCCACTCCAGTGCCCATCACCTTTATGTATGGCGTTATAAAGATTTTTATCTTGCATTGCCTTTAAAAACTATAAAAAAATAAAAATAAAAGGGCTTCCCATGACACAATACCAAAGACAAAAAAGATAGAAAAAAGTGGTAAAACCAAGAAGCAGCCATTAAAAAAAAAAACTATTGAAGCCACACCCGGATTTCTATTACCCGACAATAAGTGCATTGACTTCCACATAGTCAACCACCCTACGTCTCAGTGAAAGAAGGGGAGTAGGTTGGGCTTTTTTTGTAGCAGGAATTCTTTTGCATATTAGGCCACACACCCCTGATGTAGCCCATCGTCCAAGAGCTTAGAGTAGGCCCTGTAATAAGAGCCCTTTAAGCCCTCCAAGAATCATAGAATCATAGAGTTGCAAGGTACCTCCAGGGTCATCTAGTCCAACCCCCTGCACAATGCAGGAAACTCACAAATATCTCCCCCTAAATTCACAGGATCTTCATTGCTGCCAGATGGCCATCTAGCCTCTGTTGAAAAACCTCCAAGAAAGGAGAGCCCACCACCTCCCAAGGAAGCCTGTTCCACTGAGGAACCGCTCTAACGGTCAGGAAGTTCTTCCTAATGTTGAGCCGGAAACACTTTTGATTTAATTTCAACCCATTGGTTCTGGCCCGACCTTCTAAGGCCACAGAAAACAATTCCACACCATCCTTTTGATGACAGCCCTTCAAGAACTTGAAGATGGTTGATCGTATTACCTCTCAGCTACCTTCTCTCCATGATTGTCCTGGTTCTGCATGTAAACCGATTAAATCTAGTGTGCTAAAAGAAAAAGGTAAAGGTCCTCCCCTGTGCAAGCACCAGTCGTTTCCGACTCTGAGGTGATGTTGCTTTCACAACGTTTTCACGGCAGACTTTTTACAGGGTGGTTTGCCATTGCCTTCCCCAGTCATCTACACTTCCCCCCTAGCAAGCTGGGGACTCCTTTGACCGACCTCGGAAGGATGGAAGGCTGAGTCAACCTCGGGCTGGCTACCTGAACTCAGCTTTCTCCAGGTTCGAACTCAGGTCGTGAGCAGACTTTAGGACTGCAGTACTGCAGCTTTACCACTCTGCGCCACGGGGTTCAAAGGTTCCTATATTATTTGGCTCTCTTGGCCCCAAAGATACTATCTACTTACTGTAAGTTTTTAATGGCTTCCAAATATACACTATAAAATACTATTCTCTAGGGAACTGGTTCCCATAGATTGCAACAAAGTGCGTCTGCCTGTGGAAAGGGGATTAAAGTCTACATCCCAAAAATGAAACCTTGCTGTAAACCAGGAGATGGTGGCTAAGGTATTAGCTGAAACGGACCCAAATGTGACTCTCATAGCCGGGAAAAAAATATATTATCTGTGGCATTTAATGTCATGTTATTTCATGTTTTTTATCAGGGGTCATTTTATAGAAGAACAGGTGGTGGAGCTCATTAGCATAACTCATTAGCATATATCCCACCCTGTCCCCAGCCAAAAGCAACCCAATGCAAGAAAGGAGAGCCCTGGGCAAGCAAGGCCTGCTTGAAGCCATGTTGGATCAGGCCAATGGCCCATCCAGTCCAACACTCTGTGTCACATAAGAACATGAGAGAAGCACTGTTGGATCAGGCCAATGGCCCATCCAGTCCAACACTCTGTGTCACATAAGAGAAGCCATGTTGGATCAGGCCAATGGCCCATCCAGTCCAACACTCTGTGTCACATAAGAGAAGCCATGTTCGATCAGGCCAATGGCCCATCCAGTCCAACACTCTGTGTCACATAAGAACATAAGAGAAGCCTTGTTGGATCAGGCCAGTGGCCCATCCAGTCCAACACTCTGTGTCACATAAGAACATAAGAGAACCCATGTTGGATCAGGCCAATGGCCCATCCAGTCCAACACTCTGTGTCACACAGTAGCCAAAAAAGCCCAGGTGCCATCAGGAGGTCCATCAGTGGAGTCAGAAGGCATCCTACTGTGCCCCCACCACAAGCACCAAGAATACAGAGCATCACTGCCCCAGAGAGAGAGTTCCATCTATATCTTGTGGCTAATAGCCAATGATGGACCTTTGCTCCATATGTTTATCCAATCCCCTCTTGAAGCTGGCTATGCTTGCAGCTGCCACCACCTCCTGTGGCAGTGAAACTAGAATCTGCAGAGGACAAATACCTTTGTGGTTTCTTTGGGACATTCCTAAAAGTGGCTCTCTGCAGAACCAGAAGGATATATGTTCTTGTCCAGCAAGCCATATGAACAGGCATTGAGATGCCCAGGACTCTTTTTTTTCCCCTGGCAGTAAACACCAGAACAGAGTTCTGGAACTTCTTCATGGAAACAAAATTATTTTTAAAGACTCCAAGAAGAAGACTGCAGATTTATACCCTACCTTTCTCTCTGACTCAGACACTTAGAGTGGCTTACAATCTCCTTTATCTTCCTCCCCCACAGGAAACTCTCTGTGAGGTGTGTGGGGCTGAGAGGGCTCTCCCAGAAGCTGCCTCTTTCAAGGACAACTCCTACGAGAGCTATGACTAACCCAAGGCCATTCCAGCAGCTGTAAGTGGAAGAGTGGGGAATCAAACCTGGCTTTTCCCGATAAGAGTCCGCACACTTAACTACTACACCAAACTGGTGTAGTACCCTGCTGTCAGGTGGCAAATTGAAACTGGTTTTTAGCAGTTTTCATTTGCCGTGCAAAAAACATGTTTGCTGCATCACTGGAGCAGATAGTGGGAAATCTGAAGGATGTTGCGTGGAGAAGAGGAACGTGACAGTGGGGCAGGAAAGGAAAGGTCCTCTGTTCAAGCACCAGTTGTTTCCGACTCTGGGATGACGTTGCTTTCACAACATTTTCACGGCAGACTTTTTACGGGGTGGTTTGCAATTGCCTTCCCCAGTCGCCTACGTCCCGCCCCCCCAGCAAGCTGGGTACTCATTTTACCGACCTCGGAAGGATGGAAGGCTGAGTCAGCCTCGAGCCGGCTACCTGAAAACCCAGCTTCCACCAGGGATCAAACTCACGTCGTGAGCAGAGCTTAGGACTGCAGGACTGCAGCTTTAACACTCTGAGTCACGGGGCTCTTGACAGCGGCGTAAGCTGAGTGCAAAATCAGTCTGGCTCACACTGTCTATGAGGGGGAGCATGACGTCACTTCTGGCATAAAAAAAATCAAACTTAAATCACAAATAAGATATAAATGAGTGGGTGCTTAGTAGTGGCTGGGAGCAAGCAGTAGTGGCTGTGAGCAAACCACCCATAAAAGTCTGTCAAGAAAATCTCCTGATGTCACGTCACCCCATGGGTCAGTAACGACCCAGTGCTTGCACAGGGGACTATTTGGTGCAGTGGTTAAGTGTGCAGACTCTTATCTGGGAGAACCGGGTTTGATTCCCCACTCCTCCACTTGCACCAGCTGGAATGGCCTTGAGTCAGTCATAGCTCTCTTATCTGGGAGAACCGGGTTTAATTCCCCACTCCTCCACTTGCAGCTGCTGAGATGGCCTTGGGACAGCCATAGCTCTCTTATCTGGGAGAACCGGGTTTGACTCCCCACTCCTCCACTTGCACCTGCTGGAATGGCCTTGGGTCAGCCAGAGCTCTCTTATCTGGGAGAACCGGGTTTGATTCCCCACTCCTCCACATGCAGCTGCTGGCATGGCCTTGGGTCAGCCAGAGCTCTCTTATCTGGGAGAACCGGGTTTGATTCCCCACTCCTCCACTTGCAGCTGCTGGAATGGCCTTGAGTCAGCCATAGCTCTCTTATCTGGGAGAACCGGGTTTGATTCCCCACTCCTCCACATGCAGCTGCTGGCATGGCCTTGGGTCAGCCAGAGCTCTCTTATCTGGGAGAACCGGGTTTGATTCCCCACTCCTCCACTTGCAGCTGCTGGAATGGCCTTGAGTCAGCCAGAGCTCTCTTATCTGGGAGAACCGGGTTTGATTCCCCACTCCTCCACATGCAGCTGCTGGCATGGCCTTGGGTCAGCCATAGCTCTCTTATCTGGGAGAACCGGGTTTGATTCCCCACTCCTCCACATGCAGCTGCTGGCATGGCCTTGGGTCAGCCAGAGCTCTCTTATCTGGGAGAACCGGGTTTGATTCCCCACTCCTCCACTTGCAGCTGCTGGAATGGCCTTGAGTCAGTCATAGCTCTCTTATCTGGGAGAACCGGGTTTAATTCCCCACTCCTCCACTTGCAGCTGCTGAGATGGCCTTGGGACAGCCATAGCTCTCTTATCTGGGAGAACCGGGTTTGACTCCCCACTCCTCCACTTGCATCTCCTGGAATGGCCTTGGGTCAGCCAGAGCTCTCTTATCTGGGAGAACCGGGCTTGATTCCCCACTAGGGTTGCCAAGTCCTCTTCAAGTCCCGCTGGGGGACTTTCGCGAGCATGCAAAGCACGTGTGCAATGAAATAACGTAACCCAGAAGTGACGTCATCAAAATGGCGGCTTGCACATGGGCTACTCTAGGCATCTTCGGGGAAACTCTATGGTTTTTTTCCGACACTCTAGCCATTTGGGAGGTTAAAACTCTATGGTACCTATTTCACCATGGAGTTTTACCTTCCAAATGGCTAGAGCGTCCGGGGAAACCATAGAGTTTTCCCAGAAACACCAAGAGCAACCTATGTGCGTGCCACCATTTTGATGATGTCACTTCTGGGTGATGTCATTGTGACCTATTCCCCACTCCTTCACCTACACCTGCTGGAATGTCCTTGGGTCAGCCATAGCTCTCTTATCTGGGAGAACCAGGTTTGATTCCCCCCTCCTCAACTTGCAGCTGCTGGGATGGCCTTGGGACAGCCATTGCTCTCTTATCTGGGAGAACCGGGCTTGATACCCCCCTCCTCCACTTGCAGCTGCTGGAATGGCCTTGGGTCAGCCAGAGCTCTCTTATCTGGGTAAACCAGGTTTGATTCCCCATTTCTCCACTTGCAGCTGCTGGAATGGCCTTGGCAGAGGTTGTCCTTGAAAGGACAGCTGCTGGGAGTGCCCTCTCAGCCCCACCCACCTCACAGGGTGTCTGTTGTGGGGGGAGAAGACATGGGAGATTGTGAGCCACTCTGAATCTCTGATTCAGAGAGAAGGGTGGGGTATAAATCTCTGATTCAGAGAGAAGGGTGGGGTATAAATCTGCAGTCTTCTTCTTTTCTTCTATCTTTACCTTTTTAAGTTCATGGGTCATGAAAATAATATTGTTTCAAAGAATCCCGTATATTTCTCCTTCATTTCCCTCTTGAGATTTCCAGCACCTCTTTTTCCAGGAAAAAAAAAGCCCTGGAGAAGTCCAATATCGAATTTGAGTCTATTCCCAGGTGCTCTACCTCTTATCAATGACCCCCACCCCATTTTCAAGTTCTTAGAAATGAAAAACAACAACAAAAAAACAAAAATGCAACAGAATCCACAAGATAAATTTTGATGCAGAAGGCAACTTTATTGGGAGGAAAGAACAGAGAAGAGGTGACATCATTTGCAGCAAAGCAGTTTCGGAGATGCAAACATATCATCTTTACTCAGCCGACAGTGGCTCCTCCACTGCCCATTTAGCTGGGATAACTTAAAGGTTACAAAGCAAAGGGATACAGAGATAAACAAAGGTTGTTTGAAATATTTGGAGGCCCACAGAGGGAAGACGTTCCTGCCTTTCAGGTCTTGAAATCAACATAAATTTAGGAAAACAAAGCTTAGAGAAGGGGAAAAAATCCCTTTTAAGGTGAGAAGAGAGAGAACACAAAATAACTGTCGCATCTCATGGGCTTTTAATATCTTGTTAAACACCAACTGATCTTGATTTGGACTAGGACATGTCATTCGTTCCGACACCCAAATCCGTGAAGTTCGTCAGCCGGCAATCCATACCACAATGTTCAGGTTCGTTCCCATCCTTGCAAAGCTCCCCTTCTGGCTTAACAGGAAGATCAGCAGACGCGACCGCAAGGAGGGCAACCTCCGCAGGCTGTGTAGCCTCCCACACGAAGAGGCTCACAGGTGGCAGCCAGAATTGCCCCTGGGAGGGTCACGACACAAGTTGGTGGGTTGATGTTAACTTCCGAAGGCGGGGTTTGGTTGAGGCAAGAGACGTTGGCCCCGCTGGTCATGCCGAGGCAATGCGCTGGTGTTGAGGTGCCACAGCATGAAGGCACGCAGCATGGTTTGGGACAGCTCATTGGGCCCAGACCACCCACAGGGTAGCTAATTGGGGCCCACGGGGTGCAGCAAGGCCGGGGGCAGGATGACATGGCACAGGATGCAGGACAGTAGGACATCTTGGGATGGCGGTGTCTGGAATTACATGATGAACAGTTGGGAAATATCAGCGTGAATGCCTGAAAAACAACCTGCCGCTCCCTAAAAAGTCACAAGTATCCACATTCTCCCAGGGAGTATAATGCTATAGACCAGGCGTGTCCAATGATAGCTCTCCAGATGTTTTTTTTTGCCTACAACTCCCATCAGCCCCAGCCATTGGCCATGTTGCCTGGGGCTGATGGGAGTTGTAGGCAAAAAAAGCATCTGGAGAGCTACCGTTGGCCAACCCTGCCATAGACTCCACTCTCCAAATGGACCATTTCATCCAGGAGTAATGATCTCTAATTGTCCACAGACTGGCTTTTTAATTTATTTTTATTTTAGTATATTTCTATTCCGCCCATTGCCCGTAAGGCTCGGGGCAGAGTACAACATAGGATAAAACAATAAAATACAATAAAAACCTTTTTAAGAAAAAGAAGAAGATTTTGGATTTATATCTCGCCCTCCACTCCGAAAATTCTCAGAGCGGCTCACAATCTCCTTTCCCTTCCTCCCCCACAACAGACACTCTGTGAGGTAAATGAAGATATTGGATTTATATCCTGCCCTCCACTCCGAAGAGTCTCAGAGTGGCTCACAATCTCCTTTCCCTTCGTCCCCCACAACAGGCACCCTGTGAGGTAGATGAAGGTATTGGATTTATATCCCGCCCTCCACTCCGAAGAGTCTCAGAGCGGCTCACAATCTCCTTTCCCTTCCTCCCCCACAACAGACACCCTGTGAGGTGGGTGGGGCTGGAGAGGGCTCTCAACAGCAGCTGCCCTTTCAAGGACAACCTCTGCCAGAGCTATGGCTGACCCAAGGCCATTCCAGAAGCTGCAAGTGGAGGAGTGGGGAATCAAACCCGATTCTCCCAGATAAGAGTCCGCACACTTAACCATGACACCAAACTGGCTCTCCAAAAAAAAACCAGACAACTCAACAGCACTCAGAGAAGTATACCGTATCATCACATATTGCCCAACCTGGCCATCTCGCATCGTGATATCTCACAGAGATGGCAGATGATTATCCATTTTATAGCACAGGTGACAGTGTTGATAGGGGATGCCAACCAGATCGACTAAAAGCCTGGCTGAACACCTCTGTTTTACAGGCCCTACGGAAGGTTAATAAGCCATGTAGGGCTAGGGTTGCCAATCCCCAGGTGGGGACAGGGGATCCCCCGGTTTGCAGGCCCTCCGCCCGCTTCAGGTTCATCAGAGAGCAGGGGGAGGGGAGGGAAATGTCTGCTGGGAACTCTATTATTCCCTATGGAGATTTATTCCCATAGAAAATCATGGAGAATTGATCTGCGGGTATCTGGGGCTCTGGGGGGGGGTTTTGAGGTAGAGGCACCAAATTTTCAGTATAGCATCTAGTGCCTCCCCCCAAAATACCCCCCAAGTTTCAAAACGATTGGACCAGGGGTTCCAATTCTATGAGTCTCAAAAGAAGGTGCCCCTATCTTTCATTATTTCCTATAGAAGGTATCGAAAAGGTGCGCCGTCCCTTTAAATGTGATGGCCAGAGCTCCCTTTGGAGTTCAATTATGCTTGTCACAGCCTTGATCTTGGCTCCACCTCTAATGTCTTCTGGCTCCGCCCCCAAAGTCCCCAGATATTTCTTGAATTGGACAGTGCTGGCTGGGGAGGCCAACCAGATCAAGAACAGATGCCCGCAGCCTCAGCTAAAAGCCTGGCGGAACAGCTCCGTTTCGCAGGCCCTACGGAAGGCTAATCAGCCAGGTGGGGCCCAGATCTCTGTAGGGAGCTGATTCCACTAGGTCAGGGCCAGGAATGAAAAAGCTCCGGCCCTAGTTGAGGCAAGGCGGGCGTCTCTTGGGCCGGAGATGGCCAACAGATGATGGGAGGCCGAACGTAATGACCTCCTGGGCATATATGGTTGTGACATTGGCAACCTAAATATGAGCTGAAAATTGAATGGGTGGGAATTCCACCATTAATCTCATTCATGCAGGCATCTTAGGCTCTGGAGAGGCAGCGTACTAACTTTCTCTATGCATATCTACATCGATGCCCGTCTATTCCCCCAGACTTTTATCCCTGTGTCTCAGAATCTCCCCGGGTGTCTTTTCCTTCCTTCCTTCATTTGTGAGAAATATCACTGATCGCATAAAAACATTCCCCAAATTTTTTGGCACCAGATAAGCCTAGATATATTGTAGCACCAGCAGCGTATCACTCATCCCTGGAATACCCTGTTCATTGTAGAGCCTTTCCCCTAGCTAGATGGCATGCTCTCCCCTCTGCAGTTTTCGAGGGGAGATATAGAAACATCCCTATGAATGAGAAGGTCTGTCCTTGTGGAACAGGGGCCATCGAAACCGTTGAACATCTTCTTCTCTCGTGCCAATTTTACCAGGAGAGACGGGCAAGGTTGATTAGTCCCTCAACAAGTAGATTTCAGGGCCGTTTCAGTCTTTCTAATTTGGAGATCACTAGGAAGCTTCTTAGGGAAGTGAACCCATAGATGACAGGTCCTTGTGCAAGGTTTTTTTTTTTTTTTGCAATTGCATGTAAAATTTGCAATGCTGTATTATGTTCCGAAGCCAAATTTTAATTGCTATTTTATATACCTTATTTTCTACTGTTCATACTGCAATATTTGAATGTTGGCCATCCCCAGCCCAAGAGACACCCACCTTGCCTCAACTAGGGCCGGGGCTTTTTCAGTCCTGGCTCCGACCTGGTGGAATCAGCTCCCTACAGAGATCTGGGCCCTACCTAGGGTTGCCAAGTCCAATTCAAGAAATATCTGGGGACTTTGGGGGTGGAGCCAGGAGACATTAGGGGTGGAGCCAAGATCAAGGCTGTGACAAGCATAATTGAACTCCAAAGGGGGTTCTGGTCATCACATTTAAAGGGACGGCACACCTTTTCAATGCAATTCCTTCCATGGGAAATAATGAAGGATAGGGGCACCTTCTTTTGGGGCTCATAGAACTGGACCCCCTGGTCCAATCGTAATATGTTTTACCTTTGTTTTTTAGCTTTTGTAAATTCTTTCTGATTTGTGCTGGCTGTCGACCGTATTAAAAACGAACGAACGAATGTTTCCCAAAGGATGCCCTTTCGTAACTGGCTGACTGTTTTTCTCTTGTGCTTTCTCACTGTATATATTATACACAATGAGAAGTTACAAGGGACTTACCAAGAACAATAGTCGTAGAGAAGAGAAGAAGAAGAGATTGGATTTATACCCCACCTTTTACCACCTGAAGGAGTCTCAGAGCGGCTTACAATCGCCTCTCCCTTCCCCTCCCCACAGCAGACACCCTGTGAGGTAGATGGGGCTGAGACAGCTCTCCCATAACTGCTCTTGAGCTGAACAGCTCTGTGAGAACCTGTGACTGAGTCAAGGTCACATCAGCAGGTGCATGTGCCGGAGTAGGGAATCAAACTCAGTTCTCCCAGATAAGAATCTGTGCACTTAACCATTGCACCAGACCGGCTCTCGAGCAAGCAAGAAAACAGCAGAGATGCGGAGATGTTATCAGGTATCAAGAGTGTTTATACCATTTGGGGGGAATATTATATGTAAGGGTGGAATTCTAGCAGGAGCTTCTTTGCATATTAGGCCACACACCCCTGATGTAGCCAATCCTCCAAGAGCTTACAAAAATAGCCTTGTAAGCTCTCGGAGGATTGGTTACATCAGGGGTGTGTGGCCTAATATGCAAAGGAGCTCCTGCTAGAATTCCATCCCTGATTATATGTATGGCTCATTTCTGAGTATTCAGTTTGTTAAATATTTCAGTGCTCCTATGGCATTTTTAAGCTGTGTAACCTCACCGTGTGAGCATTTTTTTTTTTTTACCTCTAGTCTTCCATCACCATTCAATATTAAAGAACTTGGTCAGAAGTCAAGTCATATTGTAGCTGCCCAATCCCTTCTGACTACCCCAATATTACACACATCCTGAGTCAATGTCCTTTGGTGGGTTTCCAGTTACCCCAAAGGCCATGAGGTGTCCATACTCTGACCGGTGGAAAGTTTTCCTTTCAAGGGGTCTGCTTCCAATGCACTGTCCTTAGGGGAGATTTTATTGAGACCCTCTCATCCGATGTACGTTGAAGCACAAGATTTTATCTAATGCCTCACTAGCTTGCAGATTGCTTGAGCCAACAAACATTGATTTAAAGTTTTATATTTATTAAAATAAATCATAATATCAAGGACAATTAGAAAATTAAATAGAGTTTCAGACACATGCACATGTACTATAATCAGTGTTCTTCAAATCCTAACTCGTAGTGCATCCTTTCCAAAGCAAATGTTAGTAATTGGAAAGGTGAATCTGGGAGGAAGGAGAACAGGAAAGAGTAACATACAAGGCAAGACCTGGGAATAAACAAGAAGAAGAAGATTGCAGATTTATACCCCACCCTTCTCTCTGAATCAGAGACTCTGAGCGGCTTACAATCTCCTATATCTTCTCCCCACAAAACAGATACCCTGTGAGGTGGGTAGGGCTGAGAGGGCTCTCACAGCAGCTGCCCTTTCAAGGACAACACATGCGATAGCTATGGCTAACCCAAGGCCATTCCAGCAGCTGCAAGTGGAGGAGTGGGGAATCAAACCCGGTTCTCACAGATAAGAGTCCGCACACTTAACAACTACACCACTCTACACCACTCTGTCCTTGAAAGGGGGCAGCTGTTGTGAGAGCACTCTCAGCCCCACAGGGTGTCTGATGTCGGGGAAGAAGATATAGGAGATTGTAAGTCGCTCAGAGTCTCTGATTCAGAGATAACGACAGAGTATAAATTCACAGAAGTTTGTCCATCACAAGTAAAAGCCATCTCGGTGAAAGCAGGGTGAAAGAGAGGAGTGTGATCTTAACAAATACCTATGTTGGGATAGGAGAGCTAATGCAAAGTCCCTTGTGCTAATTTTCCCTACAAGTGCTAATATTCCTCGCAATATAGCATGGGAAATACTGTCTAAGGACCTTTTCAAATCGATAAAAGTCACACAAAGTTTACCTCCAGATAGTTTAGTAATTTAAGGATGGATACAAATTTTGGGCAGTTCACGTTTCCCAAAGTGAAATTCGTGGCAGGTCAACTGGCACAAATTTTCCACGAACTTTCAAGAAGTTTGTAGAGGCTCATGCTGGTTTCTAAAATGATACATTTCCAGACAGACTATCTCTGCTAAAACAAAAGGCTTACCAAACTTCAAAGCAATCCGGCGCCTGAATTCTCCTGCCTTGGCAACACTGTTGTCAATTTTCACCAACTCATATCAGTTTCAAGAGGGTTTTCCCCCTTTGCCTTTTTCTTTTTTGTTCATTTCCCAATTTCTTCAATTGAGCTTGCAAAATCCCACCCCCTCCTCTTTTGCTTGGATTTGTGACTCTGTGCTTTGAAATAAGTCTCCTATTAAAGTATGGGTTCTTGATAGCAGACCTGTTGAGCTGTCATTACCGCTGGCCATATATAAATTATTTCAACAGTTTATTATTATTTCATTGACCAAATACATAAAAGAGGGGTAAAAAATCTCATATCAACTGGTACACCATCAAAAGGGAGGATTAAGAGTGCTAATATCAACAGCCCTGAAGGTTGAAATTGTTAAACTCCCTTCATACAAACACATAGCTATGACCTTGATTTTAAAATTTAAATATTAATGAATGTATACATTCTTAAAACCAAAGATCAAATAGATCAGGGATTGGAAAGTTATATTTGGCATCTGGCTAGAGTAAACTCAACTATGTATGTGATAGTGAGAGGAGACTTCAGTGCTAGATTAGGTAGAGATGATGACTCTTTGTACAAAGGCTGTGATTTCTGCCCGCCTGATACAGAACCCTCACAGTTGCCTTATACAACATTATCCAAAGATTTGAAAAGTAACTATGCAGGGTTTAGGATGCCACATATGGCCAGTGTTTGAAGCTTGAACATCTTAAATGAGAGCCAGTTTGATGTAGTGGTTAAGTGTGTGGACTCTTATCTGGGGGAACCGAGTTTGATTCCCCTCTCCTCCACTTACAGGTGCTGGAATGGCCTTGGGTCAGCCATAACTCTGGCAGGAGTTGTCCTTGAAAGGGCAACTTCTGGAAGAGCCCTCTCAGCCCCACCCACCTCACAGGGTGTCTGTTGTGTGGGGGAGAAGACGAGGGAGATTGTAAGCTGCTCTGAGTCTCTGATTCAGAGAGAAGGGTGGAGTGTTAATCTGCAATTCTTCTTCTTCTAAATGGTTCCTATGTGAATAACCATCCTTGGGAGTTTACCTATTCGTTGGGAGCAAGATTAAGTATAATGGACTATTTACTGATCTCAGGAAATTTAGTACAATTCATTAAATTATTTGGAGTGGCTACATATTATGGTAGCGATCATATTCCCCTTACAATGGCTATCTCAATCCCCAATTTTATTCCACGAACCAAAGATAAGTTCAAAGGAGGAACTGAATATGAAAAAAAACCTACACAGATTAGACCATAATCGGATGACAAAATGGGAAAATTTATGAAAGAGCTCCTTAGTCAGGGAAATATCACTATGAGAGAAAAAGACATCATGCATTTAGAGGATGGAAATGGAATTGTTAAAACATACGAGGGGCTTATTCAACAACAACAGTTCTCATTAGGAAATCATCTCCCTGACACTTCTAAAGGTAAACCTAGGGCGTTTTCGCACTGACCTTAATCGGCAGCGACGCCCCTCTTCACCAATTTTGCACCAATTGCCGTGGAGCACCCAGAAGAGCCGCAAAGTCCCACGGCTTTTGCGGCCCAAATGGAAACCGCCAAAAACCAGTTTCCATTTGCGCCGCAAAAGCCGCGGGACTTTGCGGCTCTTCCGGGTGCTCCGCGGCAATTGGTGCGAAATCCGCGCAGATCCTGCACGGTGAAGAGGGGCGTCGCTGCCGATTAAGGTCATTGCGAAAACGCCCATAGGGAAAAAAGTAGAATGGATGGTTTGACAAGGAATGTGAACTGTTGCTGCTGGCCTTCCCAGCCCTCTTGCTTGGACTGTACTTTATGCTCGTCTTCTGAGTTGGAATTTCCATAGTGGCACTGAGCTCTGCTGGGCACTCTGTGATTGTACTGATAATGCGGAGTACTCTGTAAATTGTACTGGTTTTATTCGGCTTGCAAAAATCCCCCCTCCCATTTCTTGGATTGCGATTGAGCTGGCCTTGGCTTATTCACAACATGAAAAATCCACGTTCTGAGATTCTGCACAGCGTAAATCGTAAATGCTATGTTCATAAGCAGTCAACTGCACAAAATTCTTACAGAGGATATGCATTTCATTTCAAATGATATAACTGGATATTTTTGAAGACAATGATCCCCAGAGTCATAGTCCTGAAAGGACTCAAAAGCACGTTTCTTCAATAGGAATGTCCCTACAGTTGTAATTTCCAAGAAGGATGAATGCGGCCAAGACTCACCTGAAGGGGCTGGATTGCTGAACGGGCAGGGGAGGGCTTGAGGAGATCTGGGGAAGCCAGCCTGGCTGGTCAGTTCTATTTTTTGTGGGCACCACACAATGGTGACATGGAGCTTGCCCAAGGTAATTTAAAGTCATGCTGCTGGTGGGTTTAGCAGTGCAATTTTTGTGGGATCCCCACCCAACCACCTCTTTTTCAGTTTTTGGTGTTTTTTTCTTTCTGTCACAGCTGGTGGTTTTTGCACATTTGGGGGAAATGGGCCTACATGCTCACCTCCTCCCTTTATGAGGACTCCCTTAAGGGGTTTGGGGTGTGAACCACTATGTGGGTGGCCCAGCTCGGGGGCTGTGCCCAGGGTCACCCAGGTGGCAAATGGGTACCACTCAGAGGCATCCACCCATGTGTTACCAATTATATTGGCCACTTCCAGGTTATCTCCAGCAAGAGGGCTGCGGGACGGCTTGATCGAATGGCAGGCAGGTCATTCGATCTCCTTGGGTTACCAATTATATTGGCCACTTCCAGGTTATCTCCAGCAAGAGGGCTGTGGGATGGCTTGATCGAATGGCAGGCAGGTCATTCGATCTCCTTGGGTTACCAATTATATTGGCCACTTCCAGGTTATCTCCAGCAAGAGGGCTGTGGGATGGCTTGATCGAATGGCAGGCAGGTCATTCGATCTCCTTGGGTTACCAATTATATTGGCCACTTCCAGGTTATCTCCAGCAAGAGGGCTGTGGGACGGCTTGATCAATGGCAGGCAGGTCATTCGATCTCCTTGGGTTACCAATTATATTGGCCACTTCCAGGTTATCTCCAGCAAGAGGGCTGTGGGACGGCTTGATCGAATGGCAGGCAGGTCATTCGATCTCCTTGCGTTACCAATTATATTGGCCACTTCCAGGTTATCTCCAGCAAGAGGGCTGTGGGACGGCTTGATCGAATGGCAGGCAGGTCATTCGATCTCCTTGCGTTACCAATTATATTGGCCACTTCCAGGTTATCTCCAGCAAGAGGGCTGTGGGACGGCTTGATCGAATGGCAGGCAGGTCATTCGATCTCCTTGCGTTACCAATTATATTGGCCACTTCCAGGTTATCTCCAGCAAGAGGGCTGCGGGACGGCTTGATCGAATGGCAGGCAGGTCATTCGATCTCCTTGGGTTACCAATTATATTGGCCACTTCCAGGTTATCTCCAGCAAGAGGGCTGTGGGACGGCTTGATCAATGGCAGGCAGGTCATTCGATCTCCTTGGGTTACCAATTATATTGGCCACTTCCAGGTTATCTCCAGCAAGAGGGCTGTGGGACGGCTTGATCGAATGGCAGGCAGGTCATTCGATCTCCTTGCGTTACCAATTATATTGGCCACTTCCAGGTTATCTCCAGCAAGAGGGCTGTGGGACGGCTTGATCGAATGGCAGGCAGGTCATTCGATCTCCTTGCGTTACCAATTATATTGGCCACTTCCAGGTTATCTCCAGCAAGAGGGCTGTGGGACGGCTTGATCGAATGGCAGGCAGGTCATTCGATCTCCTTGGGTTACCAATTATATTGGCCACTTCCAGGTTATCTCCAGCAAGAGGGCTGTGGGACAGCTTGATCGAATGGCAGGCAGGTCATTCAATCTCCTTGGGTTACCAATTATATTGGCCACTTCCAGGTTATCTCCAGCAAGAGGGCTGTGGGATGGCTTGATCGAACAGCAGGCAGGTCATTCGACCTCCTTTGGTTACCAATTATATTGGCCACTTCCAGGTTATCTCCACCAAGAGGGCTGTGGGACAGTTTGATCGAACGGCATGCAGGTCATTCGATCTCCTTGGTCCGCCCCCATGCTTCGCCAATGCTCCCTGGTTTTGTAATCAATAAAACCTGTGGCCTGATTTTATTGCAAAAAAAGATGTGTGGTGGTGTTTTTGTGGGTCTCCATAAGACCTCTCCTTACTAAGCCCTGCGCCTGCAAGTATTGTTATCATCAACTATTCCTCTAGTTTCTCTAACCCAAAGTCTTGAATCCAGTGAGCTACACCATTTTGAATGTTAAGAACATAAGAGAAGCTATGTTGGATCAGGTCAATGACCCATCCAGTCCAATATTCTGTGTCACACAGTGGCCAAAAATCCAAGTGACATCAGGAGGTCCATCAGTAAGGCCAGGACACTAGAAGCCATCCCACTGTGCTCCCCCCGCCCACATCAAGCACCAAGAATATAGAGCATCACTGCCCCAGAAAGAGAATCCCAACTATAAGCTGTGGCTAATAGCCACTGATGGACCTCTGTTCCACATGCTTATCCAATCCAATCCCCTCTTGAAGCTCTCTATGCTTGTAGCCGCCGCCACCTCCTGTGGCAGTGAATTCCATGTGTTCATCACCCTTTGGGTGAAGAAGGATTTCCTTTTATCAGTTCTAACCTGACTGCTCAGCGATTTCATTGAGTGCCCACAAGTTCTCGTATTGTGAGAAAGGGATAAAAGGACTTCTTTCTCTACCTTCTCTATCCCATGCATAATCTGGTGAACTTCTAGATTAGAATGTTCTAATCAGGACCTTGTTTAGAGAAATTATTTTTGCGTCGTAAAGAAAATATTCTTAAGATATGCCATCCTGAAGAAGGTCTTTGTTTCTCAAAGATTTCAGGTTTTCACGGCTGGCATCATCATTAGGGTTTGTAGAATCTTTCGGGCTCAAGTGCCGTGTTCTACTGGAGAAAGTTTTCCTTCCAGACGTTTCGTTCTCAGCTGCGGAGAACATCCTCAGTGGCGTTGCAGCCGGAGCAGGCATTCTGGTGTCAGAAGGCGTTCAAGAAGACCAGAACGCCTGCTCCGGCTGCAACGCCACTGAGGATGTTCTCCGCAGCTGAGAACGAAACGTCTGGAAGAAAAACTTTCTCCAGTAGAACACGGCACTTGAGCCCGAAAGATTCTACAAACCCTAATGTTTTTGTTTCTGCCTGAAATGCATGGACAATCTAGAAGTCTCATGGATTAATTACTGAACTCATAGTTCAGTATCTGCATCATCTCCAGTTTTAAAAAAGGACCAGGTAGAAGGTGACGTGAGACTTAACGCTCAAACCCTGGAGAACCGCTGCAGGTCTAATTAGACAGTACCAACATTGACAGGTCAATAGTCTGATTAAGCATTAGGCAGCTTCATGTGAAAATGTATTCATGGGCTTGGGAAGTATGAGCACTCCCTTCCTCGTGGCTCCTCTCCCACCTCTCCGCTGTTATGTCATGGCAGCCTGAGACTCCTGATGTTGCGTCATAATTTCCTGCAAGGGAAGGTCTCAATGCTCTTGTGAGCCATTGACCGAGTTGTGCCAGGTCCATTGTTAACAAGATGGCTGTTGGCTATGTCATGCTCCTCCCTTTCAACAACTGGCTCTATTCCTGTAGGCACTCATCAATTGAAATATGAAATAAATATATATGGAATATGAAACTGCCTTATGCTGAATCAGGCCCTCGGTCCATCAAAGTCAGTATTGTCTACTCAGACTGGCAGTGGCTCTCCAGGGTCTCAAGCGGAGGTTTTTCACGCCTAGATGCCTGGACCCTTTTTAGTTGGAGATGCCGGGGATTGAACCTGGGACCTTCTGCTTACCAAGCAGATGCTCTACCACTGAGCCAGCAACCCTCCCCTGGTGGGTTGGCAGACAAATATAGCAATGGCTCCATATGGTGGTATCTGAAGATGAAGGTAGGCCTCTTCACATTCTCCATCACCTTGTGACACCACCCTTCAGTGAGCTCACTGCCCCTCCATCATTCTTTCCACATTGGAACATCTTAGAATTGGGGAAGAGAGGATGCTGGCTGAGCGCTTCAGGCTCTTCCTTTTCACCGCTGAAAAAGTAGTGCCTTCCCTCTGGCATTGTGTTGCAACTTTTGTCCCAGACATGTCTAGGAAACCTGCCTTTTATTTCTGCTCTGGTCTTCCTAGAGGCTCCTCTGTCCTCAAGGAGCCAACCATTCAGTCCTGCCCATTCACCCAAGGCTCCTGACACGTAGGTCTGCTTTGGCCTCATCTTTTCCCATGGTCCAGACATTTCTCTTCCATCACGTACTTGAAGATGGTGATCCTATCGCCTCTCAGCCTCCTCTTCTCCAGGCTAAACACCCCCAGCTCCTTCAGCCTTTCCTCAGAGGACTTGGTCTCCAGACCCCTCTATAGGACAGCCCTTCAAGGCCTTGAAGATGGTGATCCTATCACCTCTCAGCCGCCTCCTCTCCAGGCTAAACATCCCCAGCTCCTTCAGCCTTTCTTCAAGTCTCATCTGCCCTCATCTTTTCTCATGGTCTAGATGTTTCTCTTCCTTCATGAGCTGTCTAGCCGCTATAAATTCCCTTTGCGCCTTAGGCAGGGCTGTGGAACAGACAAGTATCCAAGCTCTGAGCCCTTGGTGGGGAGGCTGAGTCTAGGCACCGGCTCCTGTCTGGACAGGCAGTAGGCCAATTAGCGTTGTGAAGTCCAAGAGGCAAAATGCGATGACAGTGATGAAGTGGGAGCACGTCTTTCTTTTAAAAGGGAGGGTTGGGGCTAGGGTTGCCAAGTCCAATTCAAGAAACATCTGGGGACTTTGGGGTGGAGCCAGGAGACTTTGGGGGTGGAGCCAGGAGACATTAGGGGTGGAGCCAATATCAAGGCTGTGACAAGCATAATTGAACTCCAAAGGGAGTTCTAGCCATCACATTGAAAGGGACGGCACACCTTTTCAATGCCTTCCTTCCATAGGAAATAATGAAGGATAGGGGCACCTTCTTTTGGAGCTCATAGAACTGGACCCCCTGGTCCAATCTTTTGGAAACATGGGAGGTATTTTGGGGAGAGGCACTAGATGCTATACTGAAAATTTGGTGCCTCTACCCCCAAAAACAGCCCCCCCAGAGCCCCAGATACCCGCAGATCAATTCTCCATGATTTTCTATGGGAATAAATCTCCATAGGGAATAACAGAGTTCCCAGAGTCATTTCCCTCCCCTCCCCCCGCTTTCTGATGACCCTGAAGTGAGGGGAGGGTCTCCAAACCGGGGGATCCCCTGCCCCCACCTGGGGATTGGCAACCCTAGTTAGGGCCCTCCGAATCATAGAAATGGGGAGCAGAATTTTGCAAGGTATAGAAACACTTCCTGTTGTGTTGAATGGGAGGACCACCCAACGCTATTGGCTGTCTGAGGTGAACCAGCTCAAGCCAATAAATATAAGAAATATGGAAGAAGTGTGAGGAATCCTGACACACAATGGGATTTGCTTTATGGTTTGTAAGCAGTTTGCCTGAGGGGTAACTTGCTTTGACATTCAAAAGTGTTTGGAAGGGAAGACATTATTAATCGGATTGCAACTCCTATAGTTAGGAATTTAGTCCTGCAGCCAATTGCACCACGACGCTGCCTCATTTTCAGTAATACGGAACAAATAAAGCAAGGCTTTTCAAGGAAACATTGACAAATCGAAAAACCTGCGTCGTTTTATCGCCCAGATTTCGAAGCAGAAAACCAGCAGGGCAATTCGACGCACAAAAGGCAACACAATTCAAAATCTCTGCCTTCAGTACCTAAATAAATATTACATCCACTGCATTCTTCTTAGCAATTGACTGATAACATTTCATAATTTACTTAAAATTAATCATTTTCATTTACTAATATTTCATAGAATCATAGAGTTGGAAGGGACCTCCAGGGTCATCTAGTCCGACCCCCCGCACGATGCAGGGACGTCAGAAATACTTCCCCCGAATCCTAAACCGAACCCCAATTTATGTTTCACTCCCGCACTTGGTTATTCATTGATACATGCTGCGGTTTGACTCACACAGCGTGTCTGTCGTAAAGTAATGTCATGTACCCTGCCCTCTGTCATATAGTGACAAATAATCACCACCCTTTGCAGTCAGCTGTCATGCACTCTGGAATACCAATGTCTAATTGTATAAGATTTCCAAGCCCCTCTCCTGCCTCTGTTTCCCAGCTGTCAAAAAACCAACTCGACTACAGCAATCTTTGGATGCAAAATATCAATATGAAGTTCTAGCGGTAGAAAGTGCCATCAAATCACAACCGACTTACAGCGACTTCGCAGGGTTTTTCGAGGAATGAGCGGAACAGAAGTGGTTTGCCGTTGCCCGCCATTTTGTGGACACGCAAGGCTTCCCCAGTGGTTTCCCATCTAAGTGTTAACCAAGACCAGCCGTATTAAGTACATAGCTGAGATCCCTTCACCTATCCCCCAGTAGGACTATGAACATATATGAACATATGAAGCTGCCTTATACTGAATCAGACCCTCGGTCCATCAAAGTCATTATTGTCTACTCAGACTGGCAGCGGCTCTCCAGGGTCTCAAGCTGAGGTTTTTCACACCTACTTGCCTGGACCCTTTCTAGTTGGAGATGCCGGGGATTGAACCTGGAACCTTCTGCTTACCAAGAAGATGCTCTACCACTGAGCCACCATCCCTCCCCTTAGAAATATGAACATATGAAGCTGCCTTCTACTGAATCAGACCCTGGGTCCATCAAAGTCAGTATTGTCTACTCAGACTGGCAGTGGCTCTCCAGGGTCTCAAGCTGAGGTCTTTCATACCTATTTGCCTGGACACTTTTTGTTGGAGATGCCGGGGATTGAACCTGGGACCTTCTGCTTACCAAGCAGACGCTCTACCACTGAGCCACCGTACCTCATCCCTTTGAGTTTATTTCTAAATTTGGCTGCTACCTAAATTTGGAATAGTAGACTGGCAATGCGTTTCTCTGAAATACATAGCAAATGAAATTGCTTCAAAGACAGGACGTGATCCTGTTACCTCCATTCCTGGGAAAAGACAAAGTTCACACTCTCCCCCAGCTCAAAGGTAACAACAGGGTCAAATTTAATTATATCAGCAATCCACAAACACTAAGAAGAAGAAGAAGATATTGGATTTATATCCCGCCCTCCACTCCGAAGAGTCTCAGAGCGGCTTACTATCTCTTTTACCTTCCTCCACCACAACAGACACCCTGTGAGGTGGGTGGGGCTGGAGAGGGCTCTCACAGCAGCTGCCCTTTCAAGGACAACCTCTGCCAGAGCTATGGCTGACCCAAGGCCATTCCAGCAGGTGCAAGTGGAGGAGTGGGGAATCAAACCAGGTTCTCCCAGATAAGAGTCTATGCACTTAACCACTACACCAAACTGGCTAAGAAGTTCTGCCCATCAGGAGACATCAACTCAGCAGCCTCCAATTTTGATATTGCCTTCACTATGTTCCGATACCTCCAGAATTCATTTTTTAAAATAAAAGTGAGCCTATAATCTATGTTTGTTATTGAATTTTGGTCATAAACTTCATTAAATAATAATTTAAAAGATACCCCCAGCTCCCCTGTTCTTGTTCTCTTGCCGATTTCTCAATGAGATTTGAAACCATTAACTCCAACCCAATCTACTTTGACAAGTATCCTATTTCTCTCTCTATCTCCACACTTGGGGGGTATAAAGAGACACCCAGAATCCCTGCTTTCAGGTTCCAACTGTCGGGCCCCATCGCGAGAATGGGCATCAGCTACTAGCTCCAAACTGCAGGGTGAAGACATATTTTTGGAGGAACATAGGAATCTCCTTGCATAATCTCTGCTATCCTGTCATAAGCAAGGAACCAGGGAAGCTTTCTGCAGGCTGCCTCCACCATGCTATGAGCCTCCTCAGGAGGAAGGGTTGCCAGCCTCCAGGTGGGGCCAGGGGATCTCCCGCTTTTACGACTGATCTCCAGTTGGCACAGATCAACTCCCTTGGAGGAAATGGCTGCTTTAAAAGGCGGACTCCATGGCATTAGGCCATGCTGAGGCCACTCCCCTCCCCAAACCCCACCCTCTCCCAGATCCACCCCCAAATTCTCCAGGTATTTTCCAACACAGACCTGGCAATGCTGTTGGGAGGGCCCAGGGCACTCACCCAACCCCATATATCCACTCTTTCACAGCAGGTTTTACTATATATGTGACCAGAGAAGGTGTGAGAAACCAGGCAGAATAACAAACAATTTTATTTAATAGGTCTAGTAATAACTGGTTTTCAAATAATTTGTAACGAGAACAGTAAAGGCAGGCAAACAGACAAAATAAAGCACCCTAACACGTCTAGCTAGACTGTCCTTAGCTGTCTCTAGATGATTGGCTCGAAGCTGACTCACCCCATTTGGATTAGGGATCCCTCCGTCTGTAGCGGCCACTCCTGTGCTCTGCTCCCTAGGGAGTGAAAGACCTCCCACTTTGGGCGTGGCCTTTTATGCCTTCTTCCCTGGCACCATTCTCCACTCTCCTATTGACGTAAGTTTTCCTTCCAAACCCCCTGTTAACCAATCACAGGGTCCGAACGGTGGCCTGGGAAATGTAGCCCCAGGAGGCACTCTAACGCAGGCTTTCCTAGAGCCACTAGGCCCTACTATGCAGGTCCAGACCACTCTCTGATCACTGTAAAGATCACTCTCCTCTCTTCCGCCCCACTTTCACTTAGGTGATTCACTCCTCTCATCGCCAAACCTCATGGGACTTCAATCACTGGTCCAGTTTTGTACGCTGCCCTTCCCTGTTCAATGAATGATATTTGCTTTGGATAGGGCATACTGTGAGTTAGGATTTTAGAACGTTGATTATAGTGTGTGTGCACGGGTTTCAAAGTTTGTATTTAATTTTCTAAAGTGTCCTCGCTGTTATTTTTTTGTTTTTCAATCTTAATGAATCCTGAACTTTGAATCAATGTTTGTTCAGCTACCGGCACAACATAATGCTGTGTTAGATAAAATCTTGGACTTCAGCATACCTTAGGCAAGAAGATCCCAATAATACCTGCCCTAAGCACAAGAGTGCGTGCATATCAGACTCCTTGAAAGAAGGATGCTCCTTTGGTCCAGGTGCATACACTTCTGGACCAGTTGAGTAGCTTGATCCCTGCCAAAGGATGTTGGCCCAGGATGGAAAACTGTGCTAAAACCAATAAAATAAATTCTTACAGAGATCAATTAAAGTTCTCCATTTAGGTAGGGGAAAAAGAAGAAGAAGAAGAAGAAGAAGAAGAAGAAGAAGAAGAAGAAGAAGAAGAAGAAGAAGAAGAAGAAGATATTGGATTTATATCCCGCCCTCCACTCTGAAGAGTCTCAGAGCGGCTCACAATCTCCTTTACCTTCCTCCCCCACAACAGACACCCTGTGAGGTGGGTGGGGCTGGAGAGGGCTCTCACAGCAGCTGCCCTTTCAAGGACAACCTCTGCCAGAGCTATGGCTGACCCAAGGCCATGCCAGCAGGTGCAAGTGGAGGAGTGGGGAATCAAACCCGGTTCTCCCAGATAAGAGTCCGCACACTTAACCACTACACCAAACTGGCTCTCTAGTCCAATGCAATAGGATGGGGGAGACTTGTCTTTGTGTCACTGGAACCCCACCAAGAGAGGTCAACCCAGGACCTGAGTGAATACTGGGGCAGCCAGAAGGGACTACACAGCCATAATTCGACATGACATGGTGGCTGAACAATGGACCCCAACGGAGAGCCAAAGAATAAAACTGGAATATTAAAATCCTGGCCCGACTGGTGGATCTCCTGATGGCACCTGGGGGTTTTTTTGCCACTGTGTGACACAGAGTGTTGGACTGGATAGGCCATTGGCTTGATCCAACATGGCTTCTCTTATGTTCTTATGTCTGGTGCAGAGATGCTATGTCTTTGTGGTGCTTGGGGGGGGGGGCAACAGTGGGAGGGCTTCTAGTGTCCTGGTGAACCTCCTGATGGCACCTGTTTTTTTTTCTTTTCCCACGGTGTGACACGGAGTGTTGGACTGGATGGGTCATTGGCCTGATCCAACATGGCTTCTATTATGTTCTTATGTGACACAGAGTGTTGGACTGGATGGGTCATTGGCCTGATCCAACATGGCTTCTCTTATGTTCTTATGTGACACAGAGTGTTGGACTGGATGGGTCATTGGCCTGATCCAACATGGCTTCTCTTATGTTCTTATGTGACACAGAGTGTTGGACTGGAGGGGCCACTGGCCTGATCCAACAGGGCTTCTCTTCTGTTCTTATGTGACACAGAGTGTTGGACTGGATGGGTCATTGGCTTGATCCAACATAGCTTCTCTTAAGTTCTTATGTGACACAGAGTGTTGGACTGGATGGGTCATTGGCCTGATCCAACATGGCTTCTCTTATGTTCTTATGTGACACAGAGTGTTGGACTGGATGGGTCATTGGCCTGATCCAACATGGCTTCTCTTATGTTCTTATGTCTGGTGCAGAGATGCTATGTCTTTGTGGTGCTTGGGGGGGGGCAACAGTGGGAGGGCTTCTAGTGTCCTGGTGAACCTCCTGATGGCACCTGTTTTTTTTCTTTTCCCACGGTGTGACACGGAGTGTTGGACTGGATGGGTCATTGGCCTGATCCAACATAGCTTCTCTTATGTTCTTATGTGACACAGAGAGCGTTTTCGCACTGACCTTTTACTGGCGCGACCACCCTCTTCACACCGGAGGATCTGCGCGGATTTCGCACAAGAAGCGCCGGCGCACCCAAAAGAGCCGGCGACTTCCGTCGCAAAAGCCGCTCAAACATTTTCCTCCTTCTTGGCGGTTTCCGTTTGAGCGGGTTTCGCGACGGAGTTGCCGGCTCTTTTGGATGCGCCGGCGCTTCTTGTGCGAAATCCGCGCAGATCCTCCGGTGTGAAGAGGGTGGTCGCGCCAGTAAAAGGTCAGTGCGAAAACGCTCAGAGGGTTGGACTGGATGGGTCATTGGCCTGATCCAACATGGCTTCTCTTATGTTCTTATGTGACACAGAGTGTTGGACTGGATGGGTCATTGGCCTGATCCAACATGGCTTCTCTTATGTTCTTATGTGACACAGAGTGTTGGACTGGTTGGGTCATTGGCCTAATCCAACAGGGCTTCTCTTATGTTCTTATGTGACACAGAGTGTTGGACTGGATGGGTCATTGGCCTGATCCAACATGGCTTCTCTTATGTTCTTATGTGACACAGAGTGTTGGACTGGATGGGTCATTGGCCTGATCCAACATGGCTTCTCTTATGTTCTTATATGACACAGAGTGTTGGACTGGATGGGTCATTGGTCTGATCCAACATGGCTTCTCTTATGTTCTTATGTCTGGTGCAGGGATGCTATATCTTCGTGGTGCTTGGGGGGCAACAGTGGGAGGGCTTCTAGTGTCCTGCTGGACCTCCTGATGGCACCTGTTTTTTTTTTTTTGTTTTGCCACTGTGTGACACAGAGTGTTGGAGTGGATGGGCCATTGGCCTGATCCAACAGGGCTTCTCTTATGTTCTTATGTGACACAGAGTGTTTGACTGGAGGGGCCGTTGGCCTGATCCAACATGGCTTCTCTTCTGTTCTTATGTGACACAGAGTGTTGGACTGGAGGGGCCACTGGCCTGATCCAACAGGGCTTCTCTTCTGTTCTTATGTGACACAGAGTGTTGGACTGGATGGGTCATTGGCTTGATCCAACATGGCTTCTCTTATGTTCTTATGTGACACAGAGTGTTGGACTGGATGGGTCATTGGCCTGATCCAACATGGCTTCTCTTATGTTCTTATGTGACACAGAGTGTTGGACTGGATGGGTCATTGGCCTGATCCAACAGGGCTTCTCTTATGTTCTTATGTGACACAGAGTGTTGGACTGGAGGGGCCACTGGCCTGATCCACCATGGCTTCTCTTATGTTCTTATGTGACACAGAGTGATGGCCTGGAGGGGCCATTGGCCTGATCCAACATGGCTTCTCTTCTGTTCTTATGTGACACAGAGTGTTGGACTGGAGGGGCCACTGGCCTGATCCAACATGGCTTCTCTTATGTTCTTATGTGACACAGAGTGATGGACTGTAGGGGCCATTGGCCTGATCCAACATGGCTTCTCTTATGTGACACGGAGTGTTGGACTGGATGGGTCATTGGCCTGATCCAACATAGCTTCTCTTATGTTCTTATGTGACACAGAGTGATGGACTGGAGGGGCCATTGGCCTGATCCAACATGGCTTCTCTTATGTTCTTATGTGACACAGAGTGATAGATAGATAGATAAATTTATTGTCATTGTTCTCCACAAAAAGAGAGCAACGAAATGAGGTGCTCTTCCACAAACATACCAACACATCAAACACACATATTCATATTCATACCTTTTAAATACATCTAAAACCATTTAAACCATTAAAACCATTTAAACCGTTTAAATACATCTAAAACAGATAAACATTCATAAAACCATTTAAACCATTTAAATACATGTAAAACAGATAATCCTTCATAACCCTGCATTTAACCTAACCACAGCACTTGGATAGAAACACAATCAGACGTGTAAATAGTGAAAAGAAGTGGACTCAAGACACATCCCTGACGGGTGCCAGTATTTAAGATCTTCACGGAGGAAATATATCCATCAATTTTAACCCTTTGTGAACGACCTGACAAAAAATTCAAAATCCACTCACATATAGAGTCCGACAGCTTCAAATCTTTAAGCTTAAACAACAATCTATGGGGTGATATCGTATTAAAAGCAGAACTAAAATCTACAAACAACATTCTAACATACGTCCCCTTTTTATCCAAATGCGATAAAGCAGTATAGAGAACAGTATTAACAGCATCCTCAGTAGATCTCTTTTTCCTGTAAGCAAACTGATATTCATCAAAAATAACAGGAAGGCAGGAAATAATATATTTTCTAACTAATTGTTCAAAGCACTTCATTATCACAGAAGTCAAAGCCACTGGCCTATAGTCATTTAAAACCTTTGCTGGCGTCCTCTATGGTATTGGGACAATAAGGGAAGCCTTCAAACAAGTGGGAATAATGGATTGTGACAAAGAACGATTGAAAATCTCAGTCCACACCCCGGCTAACTGCCCCGCACATTCCTTTACTACACAGTGTTGGACTGGATGGGTCATTGGCCTGATCCAACATGGCTTCTCTTATGTTCTTATGTGACACAGAATGTTGGACTGGAGGGGCCACTGGCCTGATCCAACATGGCTTCTCTTATGTTCTTATGTGACACAGAGTGTTGGACTGGATGGGTCATTGGCCTGATCCAACATGGCTTCTCTTATGTTCTTATGTGACACAGAGTGTTGGACTGGAGGGGCCATGGGCCTGATCCAACATGCTTCTCTTATGTTCTTATGTGACACAGAATGTTGGACTGGAGGGGCCACTGGCCTGATCTAACATGGCTTCTCTTATGTTCTTATGTGACACAGAGTGTTGGACTGGATGGGTCATTGGCCTGATCCAACATGGCTTCTCTTATGTTCTTATGCATTCATGCCAAAGCTGGTGATTTGCTTCCACCGTGGTCAGCCAGGAGATGCCACAGGTTCATTCCCGATATGACACAATTTAACATGAACAGGACTTCTGACCAAGTCATTAATACTGAATGATGAGAAAAGACTACAGGCTAAAATATGCTCACAGTGTAATATGAGGCTAAATACTGTAACAGCACCGTAGGGAGCATTGGAATACTTAACAAACTGAGCACTCAGAAATGAGTCATATATCTAATTGCCCCCAAAATGGTATAAAAGCTCTGGACACTTGCAACCATCTCCACAACGCTGCTCACCTCTCTTTCTTGCTTCTCTGCTGCTATTGCTCTTGGTAAGTCCATTACAACATTGTATATTGTATATGTGACAAGAACGCAAGACAGAAAGACAGGAATCAAGATGCAAAAAGTCCTCCATTGGGAAAGGTTTTGGTGCGACCAGTGGGATTTCTCACCCATGAATGTTCACATTGGAAGGGAGGGAGGGAAAGGAGACTGTAAGACACTATGAAACTCCAAGGGAAGGGTGTAAACCCAGTCTCTTCTTCTTCTACTTCTTCATAAGCAAATCCTTCCATTTTATTTCCACCACAGAATGTAAGCATAGTTACTTTGCTACAGATATCTGATGAAGGGAGCTTTGATTCTAGACATTTTGTATTCACAAAAATCTAGGTCTTAAGCTCCTTCAAGAGGGGATTGGATAAACATCTGGAGCAAAGGTCCACCAGTGGCTATTAGCCACGAGGTATGGATGGAGCTCTCTGACTGGGGCACGTGATGCTCTTTATTCTTGGTGCTTGGGGGGGCGGGCAGCAGTGTGGGAGCTTCTAGTGTCCTGGCCCCACTGCTGGACCTCTTGATGGCACCTGGGTTTTTTTGGCCACTGTGTGACAGTGTTGGACTGGATGGGCCAGTGGCCTGATCCAACACAACTTATGTTCTTCTGTCTGGGGCAGTGATGCTTGGTGCTTGGGGGGACACAGTGGGAGGGCTTCTAGTGTCCTGGCCCCACTGCTGAACCTCTTGATGGCACCTGGTTTTTTTTGGCCACTGTGTGACACAGAGTGTTGGCCTGGATGGGCCATTGGCCTGATACAACAGGGCTTCTCTTATGTTCTTGTGCTCTCATGCTACAGAATTCGAATCTATCTTTGCTGTGTTTGAATACAAAAAAAAGTATCAAAATTAAACAACAATCCATCATGAACTACTTACATCCTCATTTACTCTTTAATATTGCCGTCTGGGAAAAAAAACCAAACAAACAAACCTTAATTCAATTTTAAGAGGTTAGGTTAGATGTAGTAGCTCAATTTATATCCAATCGAAGGCACTTCCTATCATCTTAGTCTAGAACTTCGTCTATCCATCTGTCTGTCTGACTGACCGGTTTACCCAAACGTCTTACGGAGTTGAACTGGATTTACTCCCTGGGGGACTGGTTATACTTTACCTGGTTGGTTCTTCAGCCTTTCATGTTGGCATTTCTCACCCTTCCGTCATGTCATTCCAGACTCACCTCCACCTCCTCAAGATGTCTTGCTGCTGTCCTCCATCTTGCGCCATCCCCTCCTGCCCCCAGCCTTGCTGCTGCCCACAGCCTTGCTGCTCCCCATGTGGCTACCCTACGGGTGGTCTGGGCAAGCTGGATTGCTGCCCCAGTTCCTGCTGCTGCTCTTCGTGCTGCGGTAACTCGACGTCGGCCTGTTGCCTGGGCATCACCAGCGGGGCCAGCGTCTCTTGCATCAACCAGATCCCACCATCAGAAGTTACGGTACAGCCAGCTCCTGTGGTAGTGACGGTCCCAGGAGCAATTCTGGCTGCCTCCTGTGAGCCTGTCTGTGTGGGAGGCTACACAGCCTGCGGCGGTTGTCCCCCGTGTGGCTGCATCTGCGGTTCCCCCTGTTAACCTGGAAGGGGAGCGTCACAAGAATGGGACTGAAACGGCTACCTGAAAAGTACCAGAATGGATCGACGGCTGACGAATTCCCGGACTTGGGTGTCAGAAAGCAGGGTGTTGTTTTTTATTTTTGTAGCAGGGGCTCCTTTGCATATTAGGCCACGCCTCCCTGATGTAGCCAATCCTCCTGGAGCTTACGGCAGGCCCTGTACAAAGAGCCCTCTAAGCTCTTGAAAGATTGGCTACATCAGGGGGGCGTGACCTAATATGCAGAAGAGCTCCTGCTAGAAAAAAAGAGCCCTGCCAGAAAGAATGATACTACCTGGTTCAAATCAAAATCGATTGGGGCTTAACAAGATTTCAAAAGGCCATGACCAATAGGTACTTTGTTTCCTTCTATTCTCCCCCCACCACCACCATTTCTCTAAACTCAGGGCTTTTTTTGTAGCAGGAAACTCCTTTGGAGAGAGTTTGGTGTAGTGGTTAACTGGAGAGCCAGTTTGGTGCAGTGGTTAAGTGTGCGGACTCTTATCTGGGATAAACGGGTTTGATTCGCCACTTCTTCACTTGCACCTGCTGGAATGACCTTGGGTCAGCCATAGCTCTCGCAGGAGTTGTCATTGAAAGGGCAGCTGCTGTGAGAGCTCTCTCCATCCCACCCACCTCACAGGGTGTCTGATGTGGGAGAGGAAAGGAAAAGAGATTGTGAGCCACTCTGAGATTCAGAGTAGAGGGCGGGATATAAATCCAATATCTTCTTCTTCTTTGTGTATTAGGCCACATACCCCTACTGTAGCCAATCCTCCTGGAGCTTACAATAGGCCCTGTATTAAGAGCGCTGTAAGCTCCAAGAGGATTGGCTAAATCAGGAAGGTGTGGCCTAATATGTAAAGGAGTTCCTACTACCAAAAAAAAAAAACCCTGCTTAAACTTATGTTGATTTCCCTCTGTGGGCCTCTAAATATTCCAGGGGCTTACAAAGGTCTTCTCGCCTCAACATTAACTTTTTGTTCATCTCTGTATTCATTTGCTTCATGAGCTTTAAATTTCCCCAGCCAAAGGGTCAGTGCAAAAGCTACTGAGAAAATATGTTTGTCATCCCTGAAATTTCTTCACTGCAAATGATGTCATCCTCTCACCTTATTTTCAATAAAGCTTCAGCTTGCATCAACGTTTCTTTTGTGGATTCAGTTGCTTCTTATTTCTAAGAACTTGACACTAGGTAGGGATAATTGCTCAGTGGGGATCATTGGTGTAGTGGTTAAGTGTGCAGACTCTTATGTGGGAAAACCAGGTTTGATTCCCCAATCCTCCACTTGCAGCTGCTGGAATGGCCTTGGATCACCCATAGCTCTCACAGGAGTTGTCCTTGAGCCAGTTTGGTGTAGTGGTTAAGTCTGCAGACTCTTATCTGGGAGAACCAGGTTTGATTCCCCACTCTTCCACTTGCACCCGCTGGAATGGCCTTAGATCGGCCATAGCTCTCGCAGGAGTTGTCCTTGAGCCAGTTTGGTGTAGCGGTTAAGTGTGCAGACTCTTATCTGGGAGAACTGGGTTTGATTCCCTATTCCTCCACTTGCAGCTGGTGGAATGGCCTTGGGTCAGCCATAGCTCTGGCAGAGGTTGTCCTTGAAAGGGCAGCTGTTGTGAGAGCCCTCTCAGCCTCACCCACCTCACAGGGTGTCTGTTGTGGCTGAGGAATATAAAAGAGATAGTGAACCGCTCTGAGACTCTGAGATTTGGAGTGGAGGGCGGGATATAAATCTAATATCATCATCACCATCATTATCGATAGATTTTTTTATTTTATTTTATTAGGTATATATCGCGCCCTCCCTGTCACATAGAGTCGGACTCAACTGTGTGATTGAAAATTTTACCAATGGAACCCAACAGCTGGGATTCTTTGGGCAAACTTTTATACTCCAAAAGTTTGCAGAGAGAAAGACTAATTCTCAAAGCAGGTAGGGCTGAAGTAAACAGAAAGTTCCAAACCTCGTTGGTGGATCAGTAAGATAACGAGGAGGGAAAAACTGGGGATATTGATTACTTCTTTGATAAGGCTGAAGACAAAAATGGAATACCAAACTTAGGTTATATGGTTACCACCATTTGTTTGAAATGAATTCCAGGGGAAACATGGTGAATACATGTATGAAAACCAGAGATGACTGAGGGCTTCTTTTTTTTTAAGATTTAAATTTTATTTTAATCAAATAAATACATTCTTCAAATGAATAAATGCATGATGGGTAAAGACAATACCAAATACAGAACTATAAAATAAGTGACCAACTGAGAGCCAGTTTGGTGTAGTGGTTAAGTGTGTGGACTCTTATCTGGGAGAACTGGGTTTGATTCCCCCCTCTTCCACTTGCAACTGCTGGGATGGCCTTGGGTCTGTCATAACTCTTGCAGAGTTTTCCTTGAAAGGGCAGCTGCTGGAAGAGCTCTCTCAGCCCCACCCACCTCACAGGGTGTCTGTTGTGGGGGGAGGAAGATATAAGAGATTGTGAGCCG
This sequence comes from Heteronotia binoei, assembly GCF_032191835.1. NCBI lineage: Eukaryota > Metazoa > Chordata > Lepidosauria > Squamata > Gekkonidae > Heteronotia > Heteronotia binoei. Next base: position 275,264,819 of record NC_083223.1, read on the forward strand.
CTCTCAGTCTCTGATTCAGAGAGAAGGGTGGGGTATAAATCTGCAATTCTTCTTCTTCTTCAAATAATCAGATTTACAATGGCAGCAAATCTATGCAATAAACATGATTTGGAACTTTATCCATTAAAACCATATAATATAACAAGGGTAACCAAATTGCTGGAAAATCAGACTTACACTCAGCAATTCCTCCATATTGATTATAATAACAATTTTTTTCCATATTTATTTATTTTAATATATTTCTATTCCACCCATTCCCCGAAGGGCTCAGGGCAGAGTACAACATATGATAAAACAATAAAATACAATAAAAAACATTCTATAAACAGACAACTCAACAGCAACTCAACTGTCAAATCTCCAGATATTATCAAACCATAAAGAATATGGAGGGAGGGAGGGAGGAAGACAGAAAGAAAGGGAAGAAGACAGAAAGGGAGGAAGACGGAAAGACGGAAAGAAAGAAAGAAAGAAAGGAAGGAAGGAAGGAAGGAAGGAAGGAAGGAAGGAAGAAAGAAAGAAAGAAAGAAAGAAAGAGAGAGAGAGAGAGAGAGAGAGAGAGAGAAAGAAAGAAAGAAAGAAAGAAAGAAAGAAAGAAAGAAAGAAAGAAAGAAAGAAAGAAAGAAAGAAAGAAAGAAAGAAAGAAAGAAAGAAAGAAAGAAAGAAATCCTGGTGGCACTGTCTGGGAGGTTTGCCAACATCCCTTATCAGCAGGGCTTGAATTCAGCAGGAACTCACAGGAGCACAGCGCCTGAACCTCCAGCCAGGGTTTGCATGCAGTGGAGAGTTCTCTTCCTGCTCCACACAGATCCTAGGGAATATGTAAATGAGATATGCTTCTGAGCTCCTGCACCTTTATTTCTACAAAACAACCCCTGCTTATCATGAAGATTCTGCCCATATAATGGAAGGCACCATGAAATGGTCGCCTATGTTATACTTCATTTCGATTTTTACAGGGAGGTGCGGGACTGTATAATCAAACCTATCCTGTTTAAACTTTATGGATTACCCGAGGTGAAGATAGTTTTCTTTCTACTATCTGACCGATGTTCCTGTATCACAAGTGTAGTTGCAAAGTACCTTTTGGCTGCGGTAACAATCAGGAAGCAAAAGATTAGCTCCCCTTCTTGATGTTTGACTGGTTTTTATAACTGAAACTCTCCGTAAATTTGCTATGCTGTACTTTTTATTTCTACCTCAATAAAGGTATTTGGATTTGTATTAGATAAAGACATTCCAATTGACTCTTCTGAACACTTTTAGAGGCCCCATGGCACAGAGTGTTAAAGCTGCAGTACTGCAGTCGGAGCCCTCTGCTCATGACCTGAGTTCGATCCCAGCAAAAGCTGGTTCAGGTAGCTGGCTCCAGGTTGACTCAGCCTTCCATCCTTCCGAGGTCGGTAAAATGAGAACCCAGAAGGGGTGTGCAAAAAAAAAAAAAATTGAATAAATCGGATTCGGAAATATACAGGGCCAAAATATTCGGAATACCATATATTTCCGAATATCGGTACTCAGAATAGCCGTATATACAGGAGATATACAGCTATTTCCGAATATATGGCCCAATCATACCCTATGGGCCATTGAAATCAATGGCAAAATAGGATATATTGGAAGTCATCTGTTGGGAACTCTCCCCTACAAACCCCCCAAGTCCCAAAAAGATTGGGTCAGAAGGTCTCATACCAGGGGCACCCAATGACAACACAGGACATAATCAGAGGCTACTGGGGGGCAGGGGGTTTGAGGGAGAGCCCCCAAAACTGCAGGGAACTCGCAGGGGACTCTCCCCTACAAAACCCCCAAATCCCAAAAAGATTGGGCCAGGGGGTCCCTGTTTTTGGGCTCCTCAAAAGGCCAAATTAGTCAACAACACCCCCCCCCCATAAAAAAAAAACCAGAACCAGGAAAAGGGACAACAGGACAGGATGTAAAACCAACAACAGAATAGATCCAAACAAATCACTGAGAAAAAGCCAAGAAACTCAACTGTTAAAAAAGTGACCTTTTCAACAATAAAAAACCTCAGGCCAAATCAGTCAACAACACCACACACACCCCGCCGCCAAAACCAGAACCAGGAAAAGGGACAACAGGACAGGATGCAAAACCAACAACAACAGATCCAAATCACTGAGAAAAGGCCAACAAACTCAACTGTTAAAAAGTGACCTTTTTAACAATGAAAATTAGGCCAAACAGCACCCCCCCACACAAGAACCAGAACCAGAGGAGAAAAGGAACAACAGAAGCACAACACAGCAGCAACAAATTAAACACAGAATCCTTTTAAAACAGTAACAAACTTGACTTTTAACAATATAGGAACTTTACCAACCCCTCCCCCCAAAAAAACCTTCGCCCTAACCCCAAGAAATCCAAGCCACCCAAATCAGGAAAAGTAAAAGGACACTGCACTTTTTAAAGTCCTCTCACTAAAGTAAGATATAGGCAAACTGGCAACCCCTCCACCCCAGGCCCCCAACCCCAGCAGAACCCCTTAACCCTAACCCCAAATAAGCTACCCAGTACCCACTCACCCAAATCTGGATAAGAAAAAGGACACTGAGTCTTAAAAAGTCCTTTTACTAATTAAAATAAAAACAAGAACCCCAAGACTGTCTTACCTTAGATGTCTTCTCTTCTCCAGGCAGGTCAGGAAAGGCTGAGAGAGAGCAGCAGCAGCTGAGGCCAAGGGCCAGCGCAGCACAATCTTTCCCTCACACCAACACACCAACACAGCAGCAATGGAATGGAGTCCAGCCAGGCAGACTCCTTAAAAAGGTTCTCTGGCCCTACACAGAGCAGTTTCAAAAAATACCACTGCTCTGTGATTGACCAGAGAACACTGTTTATTTGGATACCCAAGTAAACAAAAGAACAACAATGTTGCTGATGGCTGGGGGATTAGCCCAGCCATCAGCTGCACAACAGCCCTGCAAAGCATGCATTTGCAATGCATTTTGCAAATGCATGTTTTGGATTGGCTGCTGGGGCTCCTCTCCCTGATCCCAGGGAGGCTATGGGAGAGGCAGGAAAAGGCTTCCAAAGGCGGGAAAAGAGGCAAGTAGCTCTTTTGAGGCTGCAGAAGCTCCTTTCCCACCTTTTCAATGGACTTCCGTATACTTCCAAATATTGATTCGGAAGTATATGGGGAGCCGTATACGGCTCCCATATAATGGCTCCTAATTGGATTCGAAAGTATATGGCGCCGTATACTTCTGAATCAGGCGTGATTCAGGGGTTTATTCGGTTCATCTGAACCGAATACACACCCATAGTACCCAGCTTGCTGGGGTGGGGGGGGGGGAAGTGTAGATGATTGGGGAAGGCAATGGCAAACCACTTCGTAAAAAGTCTGCCATGAAAACATTGTGAAAGCAACATCACCCCAGAGTCGAAAATGTCTGGTGCTTGCACAGGGGACTATCTTTACCTTTATTTCTATGCCAATAAAGGTATTTGGATGTGGGTTAGATAAATACATTCCAATCTACTCTTCTAAACACTTTTAGAGGCCAAATTAAGAAATAAAATTAAAAAGAAGTGTAGCTGTTCTGGAGAAACAGTGAAAGGATCCCAGTTATAGATCCAGGTGGGCAGCCGCGTTGGTCTGAAGCAATAGAACAAAGCAGAAGTCACGTGGCACCTTTAAGACCAGCAAAGATTTCATCAGAATGCAAGGTTTTTGTGTGCTAGAAGCACACTTCATCAGACAATAGTATGGAACAGCAAGCAGTCCTAAATATAGAGAAAGTGGGCAGTGAGCTAGTATGCAAAATCATGGATTTTTTTTTTTTTTTAGCAGATTAAGAGTCGCAAATTGGGGTTCGTTTGGGTTGACTGGGCTGAAACAGCAATGAAGGGCAATATAGAAGAAGAAGATATTGGATTTATATCCCGCCCTCCACTCCGAAGAGTCTCAGAGTGGCTCACAATCTCCTTCCCCTTCCTCCCCCACAACAGACACCCTGTGAGGTAGATGAAGATATTGGATTTATATCCCGCCCTCCACTCCGAAGAGTCTCAGAGCAGCTCACAATCTCCTTTCCCTTCCTCCCCCACAACAGACACCCTGTGAGGTAAATGAAGATATTGGATTTATATCCCGCCCTCCACTCCGAAGAGTCTTAGAGCAGCTCACAATCTCACTTTCCCTTCCTCCCCCACAACAGACACCCTGTGAGGTGGGTGGGGCTGAGAGGGCTCTCACAGCAGCTGCCCTTTCAAGGACAACCTCTGCCAGAGCTATGGCTGACCCAAGGAGTGGGGAATCAAACCCGGTTCTCCCAGATAAGAGTCCGCACACTTCACCACTACACCAAACTGGGTCTCCTATAAATCAGAATAGCAGATTGATGTCTATGTCATTAAATATTCTGGGTGTGTGAAGTGCAATAGAGTCTGTTGTAATGTTAGCTCTGGGTTAAAAGGAGGGCATAGGTTTCTCAGAGGTTTAATTTAAACATGCAACATCATACCTTCCAAGTTGAATCTCCTTAGGCCTCAGAATTGGGGATGGGAGGATGCTGGCTGAACAACCCAGAGCCTTCCTTTTCTCGCCTGCCTCCTGCTCCAGCATTGTTCTGGTATTTCCCCCCCAGGCCTGTCTGGGAAGCCAGCCTTTTACCTCCTGCTCTGTTCTTCCTAGAGACTACTCTGTCGAGGAGCCAACCATGCAATCCTACCCTTTCGCTCAGTGTTCCCTACACCCAGGATTGTTCTGCAGCAGGAGCTCCTTTGCATATTAGGCCACGCACCCCTGAGGTAGCCAATCATCCAGGAGCTAACAGGGCTGTTAGTACAGAGTCGGCTGTAAGCTCCAGGAGGATTGACTACATCAGGGGTGTGTGGCCTAATATGCAAAGGAGCTCTTGCTACAAAGTGAGCCCTGCGTATACCCAAGGGTTACTTCATAGAAAAAGAGGTACTGGAGAGAAGAAGAAGAAGGAGAGGAGGAGGAGGACCGTGGATGTATTCCCCACCCTTCTCTCTGAATCAGAGTCTCAGAGCAGCTTCCAATCTCCTTTAACTTCTTCCCCCACACAAACACCCTGTGAGGTGGGTGGGGCTGAGAGATCGCTCCCAGAAGCTGCCCTTTCAAGGACAACTCCTGCGAGAGCTGTGGCTGACCCAACCCATTCCAGCAGCTGCAAGTGGAGGAGTGGGGAATCCAACCTGGTTCTCCCAGATAAGAGAGCTCCGGCTGACCCAAGGCCATTCCAGCAGCTGCAAGTGGAGGAGTGGGGAATCCAACCCGGTTCTCCCAGAGAAGAGTCCACACAATTAACTGCTACAACCAAACTGGTTCTCCTTTAGCATATTTGTGGAACTCATGTGCATATGCCACACACACCTGACATCACCAGAAGGTGTACTGTGGCTATTAGCCACAGTGTATGTGTGTATATAACATTTTTTGCCACTGTGTGACACAGAGTGTTGGACTTGATGGGCCGTTGGCCTGATCCAACATGGCTTCTCTTATGTTCTTATGTACTCAGTTCTATCAGCTCAGCATCTACCTTAAAATACTTCTTGAATGAGAAATGTCATAATCGGGACTTTTTTTTTGGTAGCTGGAATTCTTTAGCATGTTAGGCCACACAGCCCTGATGTAGCCAATCCTCCTGGAGCTTACAGTAGGCCCTGTACGAAGAGCCCTGTAAGCTCTTGAAGGATTGGCTACAGGGGTGGAATTCTAGAAGGAGCTCCTTTGCATATTAGGCCACACACCCCTGATGTAGTCAATCCTCCTGGAGCTTACAATAGGCCGTGTACGAGGAGCCCTGTAAGCTCTTGGAGGATTGGCTGCATCAGGGGGGCATGGCCTAATACACAAAGGAGTGTTCCTGCTACAGAAAAGCCCTGTTAGGCCACACACCCCTGAGGTAGTCAATCCTCCAGGAGTTTACAATAGGCCCTGTATGAAGAGCCCTGTAAGCTCTTGGAGGATTGGCTACATCAGGGGTGTGTGGTCTAATAGGCAAAGGAGTTCCTGCTATAAAAAAAAAAAAAGCCCTGGTATTAGGCCACACACCCCTGATGTAGCCAATCCTCCTGGAGCTTCCAGTAGACCCTGTACAAAGAGCCCTGTAAGGAATTCTAGCAGGACCTCCTTTGCCTATGAGGCCACACACCCCTGATGTAGCCAAACCTCCTGGAGCTTCCAGTAGGCCCTGTACAAAGAGCCCTGTAAGGAATTCTAGCAGGACCTCCTTTGCCTATTAGGCCACACCCCCTGATGTAGCCAATCCTCCTGGAGCTTCCAGTAGGCCCTGTACGAAGAGCCCTGTAAGGAATTCTAGCAGGACCTCCTTTGCCTATTAGGCCACACACCCCTGATGTAGCCAATCCTTCTGGAGCTTCCAGCAGGCCCTGTACGAAGAGCCCTGTAAGGAATTCTAGCAGGACCTCCTTTGCCTATTTGGCCACACCCCCCTGCTGTAGCCAATCCTCCTGGAGCTTGCAGTAGGCCCTATACGAAGAGCCCTGTAAGGTCTTGGGGGACTGGCCACATCAGGGGTGTGTGGCCTAATATGCAAAGGAGTTCCGGCTACAAAAAAAGCCCTTGCCATAGTAAAACATTACTCCCATCATACTTTTTAAATTACTTTCTCCTATGTGGCCACAGCAGCGTGAGGCAGATTTCCATCTGTCTGTTTTATAGGTTTTGGTTATTTTCCCATTTTTTGGTGGGGGAAAAAACATTAGAAAGTTGATCAAATCTCAAGAGTTCAGCAAAATTCTCAGATGGGGTCTGAAGAGTGGAGCCCAGAAGCAAGGTTTTTTTTGTTTGTTTTGTTGGGGGGGAGTAAGAAAGAAAGAGAACAATAAAATTTAGAGGTTCCGGAGTGCCGTTGCTGTGAGCTCCTGCCCAAAAGAAGGCCTGCCTACATAGAATCATAGAGTTGGAAGGAACCCCCAGGGTCATCTAGTCCAACCTCCTGCACAATGCAGGAAACTCACAAATTGTTGTTGTTCAGTCACACAATCAAGTCCGACTCTTTGCGACCCCATGGACAAAGTCATGCCAGGCCCTCCTGTCTTCCACCATCCTCTGAAGTCTGCTCAAATTCAGGTTTGTTACATCAGTAAAGGCTGTCCAGCCATCTCATCTTTTGCCGTCTTCTTCTTTTGCCTTCGGTCTTTCCCAGCATCAGGGTCTTCTCCAGTTAGTGCTCCCTTCTCATTTGGGGGCCAAAGTATTTGACCTTCAATATCTGACCTTCCAGGGAACAGTCTGGGTTCATTTCCCTTAGGACTGACTGATTTCACCTTCTTGCAGTCCAAGGGACTTTCAAGATTCTTCTCCAGCACCACAACTTGAAAGCATCTATTCTTCTGCACTCAGCCTTTCTTATGGTCCAGCTCTCACAGCCATACATTACTACTGGGAATACCATCACTTTGACTATACAGACTTTTGTTGGCAGGGTGATGTCTCTACTTTTTATTATACTGCCCAGGTTCGCCATAGATGTCCTCCCAAGGAGCAAACATCTTTTAATTTCATGGCTACAGTCACCATATACCTCCCCCTAAATTCACAGGATCTTTGTTGCAGTCAGATGGCCATCTAGCCTCTGTTTAAAAACCTCCGAGGAAGGAGGGCCCACCACCTCTCAAGGAAGCCTGTTCCACTGAGGAACCACTCTAAAGGTCAGGAAGTTCTTCTTAATGTTGAGTCGGAAACTCTTGATTTAATTTCAACCCATGGATACTGGTCCTACCTTCTGGGGCCACAGAAAATAATTCCACACCACCGTCTCTATGACAGCCCTTCAAGGACTTGAAGATGGTGATCCTATCACCTCTCAGCCGCCTCCTCTCCAGGCTAAACGTCCCCAGCTCCTTCAACCTTTCCTCACAGGACTTGGTCTCCAGACCCCTCTATAGGACAGCCCTTTAAGGACTTGAAGATAGGGATCCTATCACCTCTCAGCCACCCCCTCTCCAGGCTAAACGTCCCCAGCTCCTTCAACCTTTCCTCACAGGACTTGGTCTCCAGACCCCTCTATAGGACAGCCCTTCAAGGACTTGAAGATGGTGATCCTATCACCTCTCAGCCGCCTCCTCTCCAGGCTAAACATCCCCAGCTCCTTCAGCCTTCCTTCAAGTCTCATCTACCCTCATCTTTTCTCATGGTCTAGATGTTCCTCTTCTTTCATGTGCTGTCTAGTTGCTATTGGTTCCCTTTGCGCCTTAGGCAGGAAGACAGTTTTCTGGCGCCTGTCCGAGGGCTGTGGAACAGACAAGTCTTTGAGCTCCAGGCCCTTGGTGGGGAGGCTTTGTCTGGGCACCAGCTCGTGTCTAGACAGGCAGTGCACAAGTTAGCATTGTGAAGTCCAAGAGGCAATACGTGATGACGGTGGTGAAGTAGGAGCACGTCTTTCATTTAAAGGACAAGAGCAATTGAAAAAAATATATGCTCCAGAGAATCTATTTCAGGCTGGGAACAGGAACAGAACCTAAGTGCAAAAGGTAAAGGGAGTCCCCTGTGCGAGCACCAGTCGTTTCCGACTCTGGGGTGACGTTGCTTTCACGACGTTTCCACGGCAGACTTTTGACGGGGTGGTTTGCCCTCGCCTTCCCCAGTCGTCTACACTTTCCCCCCAGCAAGCTGGGGACTGCTTTGACCGACCTCGGAAGGATGGAAGGCTGAGTCAACCTGGAGCCGGCTACCTGAAAACCCAGCTTCTGCCGGGGATCGAACTCAGGTCATGCGCAGAGTTTAGGACTGCAGTACTGCAGGTTTAACACTTTGTGCCATGGGGCTCTTTTAAAGCTGCGTAGTTCCCTGTGCAAGCACCAGTCATTTCTGACTCTGGGGTAACGTTGCTTTCACAATGTTTTCATGGCAGACTTTTTACGGAGTGGTTTGCCCTTACCTTCCCCAGTCATTTACACTTTATTCCCAGCAAGCTGGGTACTCAGGTTACCGACCTTGGAAGGATAGAAGGCTGAGTCAACCTGAGCCAGCTACCTGAAACCAGCTTCCGATGGAATCGAACTCAGGTCATGAGCAGAGAGTTCAGACTGCAGTACTGCAGCTTTACCACTCTGTGCCACAGGGCTCTGCTTTGCATTTAAAAGAGACGTTTTAAAAAAGAATCAAAGAAATGGGAAGCCGAATTGTGCCACGTATGGAAACTTGATATTTTGGACATGATGATCACCAAACTCCATTTGGTATCTGAGCAGAACTAGCTCAGACCTATAAATGCAGAAAATATGGAAGAAGGGTGAGGAATCCTGACACACAATTAAATGTGCCTTATGGTTCATAAGCAGTTTGCCTGAGGTTTAACTACCTTTGACGTTCCACAGTACCAGAAAGGAAAACATTATTTATTGGATTGCAGTCCTTCAAGGACATTGCAGTTATGGGTTTAGTCTTGCAGCTGATTGTATCATGATGTCACCTCATTTTTTTTTTTTTAGCAACAAAGGGAGAAGCAAACAGGGTTTAAAAGAAATGTTGAAAGATCATAAGAATGTAAGAGAAGCCATGTTGGATTAGGCCAATAGCCCACCCAGTCCAACACTCTTAGTCACATAAGAACATAAGAGAAGCCATGTTGGATCAGGCCAGTGGCCCATCCAGCCCAACACTCTGTGTCACATAAGAACATAAGAAAAGTCATGTTGGATCAGGCCAGTGGCCCATCCAGTCCAACACTCTGTGTCACACATAAGAACAGAAGAGAAGCCATGTTGGGTCAGGCCAATGGCCCCTCCAGTCCAACACTCTGTGTCACATGAGAACAGAAGAGAAGCCCTGTTGCATCAGGCCAATGGCCCATCCAGTCCAACAATCTGTGTCACATAAGAGAAACCATGTTGGATCAGGCCAATGGCCCATCCAGTCCAACACTCTGTGTCACATAAGAGAAGCTCTGTTGGATCAGGCCAATGGCCCATCCAGTCCAACACTCTCTGTCACACAGTGGCCAAAAAAAACAGGTGCCATCAGGAGGTTCATAAGTGAGGTCAGGACATTAGAAGCTCTCCCACTGATGCCCCACCCCCCCGCAAGCACCAAGAATACAGAGCATCACTTGTCCCAGACAGAGAGTTCCAACAATATGCTGTAACTAATAGCCACAGAGGGACCTCTGCTCCATGTTTATCCAATCCCGTTTTAAAGCTGACTATGCTTAAAGAAGACAAAGAAGAAGGCTGCAGATTTATACCTCACCTTTTTCTCTGAGTCTCTGAGCAGCTTAAAATCTCCTTTATATTTTCCCCCCACAACAGACACCCTGTGAGGTGGGTAGGGATGGAGAAAGCTCTCACAGCGGCTGCCCTTTCAAGGACAACCTCTGCCAGAGCTATGGCTGACCCAAGGCCATTCCAGCAGCTGCAAGTGGAGGAGTGTGGAATCAAACTCGGTTCTCCCTGATAAGAGTCCGCACACTTAACCACTACACCAAACTGATGTAGGTTAACACTGGAATGGTGTGCATTCTCGAATACCAATGTCTAATTTTAAAAGGTTTTCAAACTTTCCTCTGTGTTCTGTAGAAGCGAATTTTCCCTGGTGGTCTCCTACTTACATGTTAACCAGGGCGAACCATATTTGGCTTCTGACATCAGATGAGATCAGACTAGCATGGGCCATCCAAATACCCTGGAAGTACTTGACAAATGTTCACCCTCAAAATCCAAAGTAGATCATTTGTGAATAACTTTTGCAGGACAACGTTACATTGTCTCTGGAACAGAAACAAGAACGAAGAAAATAAGAGAAGCCATGTGGGTCTGGTCAATGGCCCATCCAGTCCAACACTCTGTGTCACATAAGAACATAAGAGAAGCCATGTTGGATCAGGCCAATGGCTCATCCAGTCCAACACTCTGTGTCACATAAGAACATAAGAGGAGCCATGTTGGATCAGGCCAATGGCCCCTCCAGTCCAACACTCTGTGTCACATAAGAACATAAGAGAAGCCATGTTGGATCAGGCCAATGGCCCCTCCAGTCCAACACTCTGTATCACATAAGAACATAAGAGAACCAATGTTAGATCAGGCCAAGGGCCCATCCAGTCCAACACTCTGCGTCACATAAGAACATAAGAGAAGCCATGTTGGATCAGGCCAGTGGCCCATCCAGTCCAACACTCTGTGTCACATAAGAACATAAGAGAAGTCATGTTGGATCAGGCCAATGGCCCCTCCAGTCCAACACTCTGTGTCACATAAGAACATAAGAGAAGCCATGTTGGATCAGGCCAGTGGCCCATCCAGTCCAACACTCTGTGTCACATAAGAACATAAGAGAAGCCATGTTGGATCAGGCCAATGGCCCATCCAGTCCAACACTCTGTGTCACATAAGAACATAAGAGAAGCCATGTTGGATCAGGCCAATGGCCCCTCCAGTCCAACACTCTGTGTCACATAAGAGAAGCCATGTTGGATCAGGCCAATGGCCCATCCAGTCCAACACTCTGTGTCACATAAGAACATAAGAGAAGCCATGTTGGATCAGGCCAATGGCCCCTCCAGTCCAACACTCTGTGTCACATAAGAGAAGCCATGTTGGATCAGGCCAATGGCCCATCCAGTCCAACACTCTGTGTCACATAAGAACATAAGAGAAGCCATGTTGGATCAGGGCAATGGCCCATCCAGTCCAACACTCTGTGTCACATAAGAACATAAGAGAAGTCATGTTGGATCAGGCCAATGGCCCCTCCAGTCCAACACTCTGTGTCACTTAAGAACATAAGAGAAGCCATGTTGGATCAGGCCAGTGGCCCATCCAGTCCAACACTCTGTGTCACATAAGAACATAAGAGAAGTCATGTTGGATCAGGCCAATGGCCCCTCCAGTCCAACACTCTGTGTCACATAAGAACATAAGAGAAGCCATGTTGGATCAGGCAAGTGGCCCATCCAGTCCAACACTCTGTGTCACATAAGAACATAAGAGAAGCCATGTTGGATCAGGCCAATGGCCCACTCTGTGTCGCATAAGAACATAAGAGAAGCCATGTTGGATCAGGCCAATGGCCCATCCAGTCCAACACTCTGTGTCGCATAAGAACATAAGAGAAGCCATGTTGGATCAGGCCAATGGCCCATCCAGTCCAACACTCTGTGTCACAAAGTGCCCCCCTACAAAAAAAACAACAACAACAGGTGCCATCAGAAGGTCTACTAGTGGGGCCAGGACACTAGAAGCCCTCCCACTCTTGCCCCACCCAAGCACCAAGAATACAGAGCATCACTGCCTCAGAAAGAGTGTTCCATCTATACTCTATGGCTAATAACCACTGATGGATTTTTGTACCAGATGTTTATCCAATGCCCTCCTGAAGCCATCTATCCTTATAGCTGCCACCACCACCTCTGGCAGGGAATTCTACGTGTTAATCACCCATTGGGTGAAGTACTTCCTTTTCTCCATTACTATCTGACTCCTCCGTAGTTTCCTTGAGTGTCCACAAATTCTTGCATTGTGGGAAAGGGAGAAAAGGACTTCTTTCTCTACCTTCTCTACGGCTCAGCACCAAATCTTCTTCTTGGGCTGGACCTTTCAGCAAACTGCATCAGAAAACAGCGTATGAGATGCAACATCTGTGTACATCCCTAAATGCAATACAATAAAGGTGGCCAACAATAGCTGTCCAGATGTTTTTTGCCAAAACTTCCATCAGCCCCAGCCAGCATGGCCAATAGTACTGCAATACAACAGTGGCCACTCAGAGTAGGGGAAGGACTGAAGGGATTGAAGTCCATGGGTAGGGACTGAAGAAGAAGATATTGATATCCCACCCTCCACTCAGAATCTCAGAGTGGCTCACAATCTCCTTTATCTTCCTCCCCCACAACAGATACCCTCTGAGGTAGATGAAGATATTGGATTTATATCCCACCCTCCACTCCAAAGAGTCTCAGAGCGGCTCACAATCTCCTTTACCTTCCTCCCCCACAACAGACACCCTGTGAGGTAAATGAAGATATTGGATTTATATCCCGCCCTCCACTCCGAAGAGTCTCAGAACGGCTCACAATCTCCTTTCCCTTCCTCCCCCACAACAGACACCCTGTGAGGTGGGTGGGGCTGGAGAGGGCTCTCACAGCAGCTGCCCTTTCAAGGACAGAGTCTCCGAGCGGCTCACAATCTCCTTTCCCTTCCCTCCCCCACAACAGACACCCTGTGAGGTAGATGAAGATATTGGATTTATATCCCGCCCTCCACTCCAAAGAGTCTCAGAGCGGCTCACAATCTCCTTTCCCTTCCTCCCCCACAACAGACACACTTAACCGCTACACCAAACTACACCAAGGTGGCATGGAATGTAGGAGAAGGAATAAAGAGTTTTTAGTAGAGTGAAGAAGAAGAGGAAAGCTAAAGGAAGTGGGAAGATGTTAAGATCAGCCTTCCAATGGCGGGGTAGACAACTGGGGTAACTGGTGGGGAGAAAAGGGAGGGTGGAAATGTGGGGCTGGCTGAAGAAAGATATAAAGGGAAAAATTAGGTCATGCTATGCTTATTCTGAAGATTTTGTATAAGCATTGGAAGAAGGTTTCAGGACACGCTGGGCAGTCCCCGTTTAGGATGGGGAATACATTTATCCGTGGTTCTGGTGCCTGCTGCCACTCCAATGTCGTCAGGAGAAATTAAAAGAACCAAATGATTTGTCATTATTCCACTTCCAGGGTAAATGAAGCAGCGAGAGAACTTAACACTGGGGATCACCTGAGCTTTTATCCTCTTTGCTTTGATCACTGTCATAACCAGGTTGGTCCCTGTCCTTTGAGCATAGAGAATGAGATCTGTATATGAAAGTGTCAATCGATCTTTATTGCATTAGCAACAAAATGCCGCAGCAACCAACAACCAGATTCAACAATTAAAAAAAAACCTCAATAAAACATTCAAGACAACAATAGAATTATATTAATCACGATAAAATTTAGACTAAATTATCAATTATCAATAAAACATTCAAGACAACAATAGAATTATATTAATCATGATAAAATTTAGGCTGAATTATCAATTTTTTAATGGCATCCTAAGAAAACAACCCACAGAGATTTAAAGAAGGAGAGTAGTTAATATATCCCATTGCTAAGTTTTTTGTCATTGGATAATATTTATTAACAATTCAGCCTAAATTTTATCATGATTAATATAACCCTATTGTTGTATTGAATGTTTTATTTAGGGTTTTTTTTTGTTTTTTATTGTCGAGTCTGGTTTTTGGTTGCTGTGGCATTTTGTTGCTAATGCAATAAAGATTGACTGAGCCAGTTTGGTGTAGTGGTTAAGTGTGCAGACTCTTATCTGGGAGAACCGGGCTTGATTCCCCACTCCTCCACTTACACCTGCTGGAATGGCCTTGGGTCAGCCATAGCTCTCGCAGGAGTTGTCTTTGAAAGGGCAGCTGCTCTGAGAGCCTTTTCAGCCCCACCCACCTCACAGGATGTCTGTTGTGGGGGGAGAAGATATAGGAGATTGTAAGCCACTCTGAGTCTCTGATAGTGTAGTGTTTAAGTGTGCGGACTCTTATCTGGGACAACCGGGTTTGATTCCCCACTCCTCCGCTTGCAGCTGCTGGAATGGTCTTGGGTCAACCATAGCTCTGGCAGAGGATGTCCTTGAAAGGGCAGCTGCTGTGAGAGCCCTCTCAGCCGCACCCACCTCACAGAGTGTCTGTTGTGGGGGGAGAAGATATAGGAAATTGTACGCCGCTTTGAGTCTCTGATACAGAGAGAAGGACGGGGTATAAATCTGCAGTCTTCTTCTCGATTGATTGATTATATGAAAGTACATTAACGCAGGACCTGTGTGAACAACACAGCAGCCAGAAGGGACTGGGCAGCCATAATTTGACTCGAGCTGGGGTCTGAAGTAGGTAATGGACCCCAGAGGCAGGAGAAACAGTACTCTCTGAATATTAAAATGTATTAGTTTCAAGCAAGGCCGGTGATTTGCTTCCACCGTAGTCAACCGGGAGATGCCGCAGGTTCACTCCTGATGCGACGCTACTAGACGTGATTCGGTCTTGTGAACAACTCCTTTAATATTAAATGATGAGGAAGACTACAGGGTAAGATATGCTCACACTGTAATATGAGGTTAAACGCCTTAAAAATGCCACAGGGAGCAATGAAATATTTAACAAGCTAAACATGCAGAAATGAGTCACACATTTAATTCTCTCCTAAAGATGGTATAAAAGCTCTCGATGCCTGCCACTGTCTTCACACCTCTGCTCAGCTTCTCTTGCCTGCTTCTCTTCTCCTACTGTCCTTGGTAAGTCCATTACAACTTCTTCGCATTGTATATCGTATCTATGGTAAGAAAGCGAGTCAGAAAGTCAGGGATCAAATTGCGAAAATTCCTCCTTGGCAAAAGCGTTTGATGCAATCGGTGGCATTTCCAACCTTGGAACAGCTGCCATCTTAAGGAAGGCAGTTAGAAGGAACCTGGATATTATGGGTCATTTGGAGTGTGGACTCTCTGGCGATAGACTCCACTGATGTCTGTCCACTCCCCTAACCCCTCTGTTTCTGTGGTCCACTACCGTATCTTCAGAAAATACAGTGCTCACAGTTGGCAAATTAAACTAAGCCTTAAATCTGATAGATTAAATTAGAAGAGCCCTGTGGCGCAGAGTGGTAAAGCCACAATGCTGCAGGCATTCACGATCTGAGTTCGATCCTGGCGGATGCTGGGTTGAGGTAGCCAGTTTGAGGTTCGCTCAACCTTCCATCTTTCCGAGGCCGGTAAAACAAGTCCCCAACTTGCTGGAGGGGGGGGAAGTGTAGATGACTGGGGAAGGCCAGAGCAAACCATCCCGTAAAAAGGTCTGCCGTGAAAACGTTGTGAATGCAACGTCACCCCAGAGTCGGAAGCGACTGGAGCTTGCTCAGGGGACCTTTCCTTTCCTTGTAACAACCTTGCAGCCCCATGGCGCAGAGTGGTTAAGCAGCAGTACTGTGATTTGAACTCTCTGCTCACGACCTGAGTTCTATCCCAGCGAAAGCTGGATTCAGGTAGCCGGCTCAAAGTTGACTCAGCCTTCCATCCTTCTGAGGTCGGTAAAATGAGTCCCCAGCTTGCTGGGCCAAAAGTGTAGATGACCGGGGAAGGCAATGGCAAACCACCCCGTAAAAAGGTCTGCCGTGAAAACGTCGTGAAAGCAACGTCACCCCAGAGTCGGAAACGACTGGCGTTTGCAGAGGGGACTACCTTTACCTTTTTAAAAATTTGATAGGTAAACTTAGGAAAGGTTGAAGACATTTTCTCCTTTTTTACCTTTTGGATTTGGCATAACAGCATTTGGGCATTCTGGATTGTTAAACTCTGCAAGCCACCCAAGTTTTGCTCCCGACAGCCGCCGGTCCTGTTTAAACCACCCTTTGCTGCTGCCAGAGCTGTAGCAGGCGCAGGCCAAATGTTGTCAATCATCTTGTCATGTCAGAATGGCTGGGATTGTCAGGTCAGAAACTGAGAAAATAATCTGAGGCCCTCTCAAATGTGAATTTTGTGTCCACTAGAGAATTTTGGAGTTTTATCTCCACTGCAGAATGGGAGCACAGTTACTTTGCGACAGATATCTGATGACTGGAGCATTGACTCTCAAAAGTTTCTACCCCCAAAAAATTTGGTCTCCAATGTGCTACTGGACTCAAATCTATATTTTTTTTATGTCGAAATACAAAAAAAGTCTCAAAATTAAAAAGCAATCAATCATTCAATACGTTCAATATAATTTCCTCTTGAATATTGCAGTCTGAGGGGGAAAAAACACCTAAATTCTATCAAGAGGTTAGCTCAAGCTGTGTCAAAATTAAAAGGACTATCTATCTATCTATCTATCTATCTATCTATCTATCTATCTATCTATCTATCTATCTATCTATCTATCTATCTATCTATCATCTATCCCTCCATCCACCCCTCTCTCCCTCCATCGATCCGACGGTCTATCTATCATCCTCTCATTCCATCCCTCCATCCATCCCTCCCTCCAACTGTCACTGTCTGTCTGTCTGTCTGTCTGTCTGTCTCTATCTATCTATCTATCTATCTATCTATCTATCTATCTATCTATCTATCTATCATCTATCCCTCCATCCACCCCTCTCTCCCTCCATCGATCAAACGGTCTGTCTGTCTATCTATCATCCTCTCATTCCATCCCTCCATCCATCCCTCCCTCCCTTCATCCCTCCCTCCCTCCCTCCAACTGTCGCTGTCTGTCTGTCTGTCTGTCTCTCTTTCTATCTATCTATCTATCTATCTATCTATCTATCTATCTATCTATCTATCTATCTATCTATCTATCTATCTATCTATCTATCTATCTATCTATCTATCTATCTATCTATCTATCTATCTTCTATCATCTATCATCATCTATCTATCTATCTATCTATCTATCTATCTATCTATCTATCTATCTATCTATCTATCTATCTATCTATCTATCTATCTATCTATCTATCTATCTATCTATCTATCTATCATTTCCCAAACAGAAGTCATACTAAATTGAATTGGAGACTGCTTATGCTTTACCTGTTTTGTTCTTTAGCCTGTCACATTGACATGCCTCATCCTTTTGTAATGTCATTCCAGACTCACCTCCACCTTTCCAAGATGCCCTGCTGCTGTCCTCCATCTTGTGCCATCCCATCCTGCCCCCAGCCTTGCTGCCCCCCACCTTGCTGCCCCCCACCCTGCTGCCCCCCACCCTGCTGCCCCCCATGTGGCTACCCTACGGGTGGTCTGGGCACCCTGAGTTGCTCCCCCAGTTCCTGCCCTCCATGCTGTGGTAACTCAACATCTGCACGGTGCCTTGGCATCACCAGCGGGGCCAGCGTCTCTTGCATCAACCAGCTCCCACCCTCGGAAGTTACCATACAGCCAGCTCCGTGTACGGTTGTGGTCCCAGGGGTAATCCTGGCTGCCTCCTGTGAGTCTGTCCGCGTGGGAGGCTACACAGCCTGCGGCGGTTGCCCCCCTTGCGGCTGCCTCTGCGGTTCTCCCTGTTAAGCTGGAAGGGGGAGTTTTACACAAATGGAACTGAAACGGCTACCTGAAAAAGTATGGAACGGATTGACGGCTGACGACTTCATGGACTTTGGTGTCAGAAAGAATGACACTTCCTACTTCAGATCAGGATCTTTTGGTGTTTGACACAATTTCAAAATCCCATGACCACAAACATGTGATAGTTGCTATGTATTCTCTCTATTCTCACCTTGAAAGCTCCCCCCCCCTATGTTTCATTTTCCTAGACTGGAAAGGTAAGGACATCTTCCCTCTGTAGGCCTCCAAACATTTCAGGGGCTTGCAGAGGTCTTCCTGCCTCAACAATTACCTTGGCTTATCTCTGTATTCATTCACTTTGTAACTTTTAAGTTCTCCCAGCTAAACGGCAGTGCAACAGCCACTGTTTGTTGAGTAACGAAAGCCTGTTGGACAAACTTTGAAGCAGCTTTGCCGCCACTGATATCACCCCCTCTCCTTCTTCTAATAAACCTTCTGCTTGCATCAAAAAAAATTTCTTTTGTGGAGTCTGTTGCTTCTTATTTTTAATAACTTGAAAGCTGGGGAGGGGTCGTTGCTCAGTGGTAGAGCACCAGGAACCTCTACAGCCTCTATTTAACACACAAGGCAGCCTTTATTGGCACAAATAAGAAGATAAGATCGAGGGTCGGCCAGGTTACGTATCAAAAGAATACATAATCCATACAGAATAAAATTAGGATTGCAAGTTAAAAAACAAACCAGCAACACAGTAAAACCTGATGCGTAGTGCTACTTACGGCCGAGGACCGGCCTACCTGAGGGACCGTCTTTCCCCATATGAGCCCCAGAGAGTCACTGCTCAATCTGTAGCAGTGAGCAATGAGTCCTGAAAGCTGGTACCAAGTTGACACAAATTGTGTCAACTTTTAAGGTGCTACTGGACTCTTCCTTTTTTCCTACGGCTGCAGGCAAACTAATATGGCTACCCTTTTCATCAGGAGAGGGAGAGAGCCAAAACCCTTTCCACCCAAGGCAAGGCAATACTGGAAACAGTCAAGGATTCCCTGCTAAGGGTTGGCCCCTTAAGGACTGGTGCCCTGTTGGAAAAACCTCAAGAAAGCAGGTGTCTGTGGGTTCCATGTCCTCCTGCATTGTCCACAAAAAAACCCAACAGATAATGGTGTGGTGGTAAGTCTAATGAGAAAAGCATAACATCATCACTGCTATCCTTGTGTTAAAGTTCTGAACTAGTCCTAAAAGGGTCTCTGGAAAACAAGAAGAAGATATTGGATTTATATTCTGCCCTCCACTCCCTATCTCAGAGCGGCTCACAATCTCCTTTACCTTCCTACCCCACAACAGACACCCTGTGAGGTGGGTGGGGCTGAGAGGGCTCTCACAGCAGCTGCCCTTTCAAGGACAACCTCTGCCAGGGCTATGGCTGACCCAAGGCAATTCCAGCAGTTTCATAAGAACATAAGAGAACCATATCGGATCAGGCCAATGGACCATGCAGTCCAACACTCTGGGCGTTTTCGCACTGACCTTCAAGTGGCGCGACCACCCTCTTCACACCGGAGGATCTGCGCGGATTTCGCACAAGAAGCGCCGGAGCACCCAAAAGAGCCGGCGACTTCCGTCGAGAAACCCGCTCAAACGGAAACCGCCAAGAAGCAGGAAAACGTTTGAGCGGCTTTTGCGACGGAAGTCGCCGGCTCTTTTGGGTGCTCCGGCGCTTCTTGTGCGAAATCCGCGCAGATCCTCCGGTGTGAAGAGGGTGGCCGCGCCACTTGAAGGTCAGTGCGAAAACGCCCTGTGTGTCACACAGTGCTCAAAAAAAAAAAAATCCAAGTGCCATCAGGAGGTTCACAAGTGGGTCTAGAAGCCCTTCCACTTTGCCACCCCGCCCCCCAAAGCACCAAGAATACAGAGCATCACTGCCCCAGACAGTTCCAATAATATACTGTGGCTAATAGCCATTGATGGACCTCTGCTCCATATTTGTATCCAATCCCCTCTTGAAACTGTCTATGCTTTTAGCCTTTTATGCTTTTAATCATTCTAGTTGCCCTTTTTTGGACTTTTCCCAATTCTATAATATCTTTTTTTTGAGGTGCAAGTGGAGGAGTGGGGAATCAAACCCGGTTCTCCCAGACAAGAGTCTCCACACTTAACCACTACACCAAACTGGCTTGCAAGCAATGTTCCCTTTAAGCTGCAGAGTCTTGTGAGCAAAAAATTCGACTTTGTGAGCTCCTGGCATTAAAGTTGTGAGCTACGGCATAAATGAGTGTGCTCTGGGGTCATTCTTCCTGAGCTAAGACAAAAATGTGTGGGCTGGAGGCTAAAAATCTGTGAGCTAGTTCAAGCTAGCTCAGTTTAGAGGGGACACTCCTTGCAAGTCATCAACAATTTTACCCAGGCAATCCCGTCTCCTGACCAATATAGTAGGATTGGAAAGGTGAATGTAAACAGAAGACGGGATTACTGTCATGTCATCTAATTTAATAGGAAGGTAATAAATCATCGGCCACCAAAAGATCTCAAGGTCCAATAAAAACATAAGAGAAGCCATGTTGGATCAGGCCAATGGCCCATCCAGTCCAACACTCTGTGTCATATATACACACACTGTGGCTAATAGCCACTGATGGACCTCTGCTCCATATTTTTATCTAAACCCCTCTTGAAGGTGGCCATGCTTGTGGCTGCCGCCACCTCCTGTGGCAGTGAATTCCACATGTTAATCACCCTTTGGTTGAAGAAGTACTTCCTTTTACCCGTTTTCACCTGTCTGCTCAGCAATTTCATCGAATGCCCACGAGTTCTTGTATTGTGAGAAAGAGAGAAAAGTACCTCTTTCTCTACTTTCTCCATCCCATGCATTATCTTGTAAACCTCTATCATGTCACCCCGCAGTTGACGTTTCTCCAAGCCAAAGAGTCCCAAGCATTTCAACCTTTCTTCATAGGGAAAGTGTTCCAGCCCTTTAATCATCTAGTTGCCCTTCTCTGGACTTTCTCCAATGCTATAATATCCTTTTTGAGGTGCGGCGAACAGAACTGCACACAGTACTCCAAATGAGACCGCACCATCGAGTTATACAGGGGCATTATGATACTGGCTGATTTGTTTTCAATTCCCTTCCTAATAATTCCCAGCATGGTGTTGGCCTTTTTTATTGCAAACGCACACAGTCTTGACATTTTCAGTGAGTTATCTACCACGACCCCAAGATCTTTCTCTTATTCAATCTAGCTGAGATTAAACAGGCTAAACCTTCTTGTGGCCTGCCCCCCTCTTGGGCCTATGGTAGCTCTCTGAAAGAGACTAGACTAACCAGGAAAGACAGGTTTCTCCATTAGCCAAGTCTGCTGAAGGAGCGGAATATCAAAGAAGACCATGAATGTGTTTGTTTGTTTTTTTTTACAGCTCATTTGTCTTTACAAGGGATTCTTCAGGCCCAGCTCAAAATATATAGTCCACATTGTGGGCATTCGTTGAAATTTCTGAGCAGTCAGGTTAAAACGGATAGAAGGAGGTTCTTCTTCACCCAAAGGGTGATTAACATGTGGAAGTCACTGCCACAGAAGGTGATGGTGGCTACAAGCATAGCCAGCTTCAAGAGGGGATTGGATAAAAATATGGAGCAGAGGTCCATCAGTGGCTATTAGCCACAGTTTGTATACATGTGTGTGTGTGTGTGTGTGTGTGTATGTATGTATATATATATATATATATATATATATATATATATATATATATATATATATATATATATATATATATATATATATATATAAAATTTTGGCCACTGTGTGACACAGAGTGTTGGACTGGATGGGCCATTGGCCTGATCCAACATGGTTTCTCTTCTGTTCTTATGTGACACAGAGTGCTGGACTGGATGGGACATTGGCATGATCCAACATGGCTTCTCTTATGTTCTTATGTGACACAGAGTGTTGGACTGGAGGGGCCACTGGCCTGATCCAACATGGCTTCTCTTATGTGACACAGAGTGTTGGACTGGATGGGCCATTGGCCTGATCCAACATGGCTTCTCTTATGTTCACATAGCACTGTAAGCCCCCGGGCAGAGCGAGGGTTCTCCTGCCCTGGAGTTTCCCAAGCTGCCGGCCCACATTGGGCTGGCGAGGGGAACCTCCCCTGCTGTCGCCAGTGTGGTGACATCACCCAAAAGTGATGTCATTGTGACACTAACATCGTTCGCTGGCCGCTCGCTGGCCATAGAGTTTTCCTGGAAATGCCTGGAGCGTCTGGCAAGCAATGTCGCTGGCGCTATGACATAACTTCCGGGTGACGTAATCGTACCGCATGTGGAATGCAGCTTGGGGGTGTTCCACAGCTTAATTATAATTTTTGGCTCAAAAGCATTAGGAATTTTCTCTCTTTTCAGGCTTGCAGCATATGTCTTCTTACTAGTCAATTAATGGGTCATTACACCTAGGGGGCTGGCTAAGAATTGATTCATGTTCTTATTATCAGACCTGTATGGGTCATTTGATACTTTTGGATTGCTTACTTGGTTTGGATCCCGGTTAATTCACGCTAGTGTATGTTGGAGTTTCTGAAACGAGGCAATAGAATTGCTTTGTTCCTTGGAGGCTAAGGAACAATAGGACAGAACAATATTTGTATCCATTAGGTCCATCTGCTTATCTTTTGAGGGAGATGGCAAAGGAGGAAAGATTTTGGCTTATTCTGGTTGGCTAAAACGCAGACAGGCCATCCTGTCAAATAAATCTGATTCATGAATGGGGACTTTCTTACTTGGTAAGAATCCAGTCAAGGATCTATCCTCAGTAGAAGGTGGAATTCTCTTTGAGTAAATAGTTTTCCTGTCCTTAAGGGGGTGGTGAGTCTAATGTGGATGGACCTGTTAAACCTGTGGACACCTGAGGCACTTTAAGCAGGAATGTCCGATCATGGAGCATGGCAGTCTGGGAGACAGCTGTGCTAGGAACTGATCATTTGGTCCAATCAACCCCACTGACTATCATAGAATCATAGAGTTAGAAGGGACCTCCAGGGTCATCTAGTCCAACGCCCTGCAAAATGCAGCAAACTCACAAATACCTCCCCCTAAACACACCGGATCTTCATTGCTGTCAGGTGGCCATCTAGCTTCTGTTTAAAAACCTCTAAGGAAGGAGAGCCCACCACCTCCTGATGAAGCCTGTTCTACTGAAGAACCGCTCTAACGGTCGCGACGTTCTTCATAATGTTCAGCTGGAAACTCTTTTGATTTAATTTCAAGCCATTGGTTCTGGTCCTACCTTCTGAGGCCACAGAAAACGATTCCACACCATCTTCTAGATGACAGCCCTTCATGCTCATCCTCTATATCAGGGGTGGCCAATGGTAGCTCTCCAGATGTTTTTTGCCTACAACTCCCATCAGCCGCAGCCATTGGCCAAGCTGATGGGAGTTGTAGGCAACAAACTTCTGGAGAGCTACCATTGGCCACCCTTGCTCTATATGAAACCTTCAATTATATCAGGGGATGTAGTGAGCCAGTGCCTGTCAGTTCTGCTAGAGAGCAATGCAGACCTTGTTCTTGACCCCAAACCTTCAAGTTGTCCAAAAGGCTACCTTGGCTCTCTTCCACTGGTATACTGAGGAATATCCAGCGGTAAGGGGACCAGTGGCTTTTGCAGAAAAAGACCCAAGAGGTGGGGCTAGTGCAAGTGTATTCTGTGCTGCTCAGAGGAAGTGCACGGAGATTCCTGCACATCCTGCACCCTGATTCTACTCTGGACAAAGTTTGCCCGGTTGAAGAAAGGAAGGAGAAAATATGCAACAGTTGAGATTAAGATTCTGGCCAACATATAGGTTCTAGAGACCATCCAATGTAACGTGGCCAACAATGCATCAACTTTAAGTGCAGATTACGCTCGCTGGTTTGAATGACTCAGAAGATGTCACACAATGCCGAGGTTCTGCAATGGTAACAGTCACACTTACCTCTCAGTTTGATAGTCCAACATCATGCTGGCCAACAGGACCTCAATGTAGACTGCATTTGATGACATCTATGCAAACTCCCTGGAGGGAGCTGTCTAAATATTAGCTGTGCTCAGACTTGGCCCTCTCGGCCAAAGCCCCGGAGCTTGGCTGGTCTGCAGCTTCTTCTTCTTCCTTGCCCATGTTTAGATCAGGGGTGCCAAACTCATGTTCTTATGAGGGCCAAATCTGAGGGAGGGACGGTGGCTCAGTGGTAGAGCATCTGCTTGGGAAGCAGAAGGTCCCAGGTTCAATCCCCGGCATCTCCAACTAAAAAGGGTCCAGGCAAGTAGGTGTGAAAAACCTCCACTTGAGACCCTGGAGAGCCACTGCCAGTCTGAGTAGACAATACTGACTTTGGGGGAGGGACAGTGGCTCAGTGGTAGAGCATCTGCTTGGTAAGTAGAAGGCCCCAGGTTCAATCCCCGGCATCTCCAATTAAAAAGGGTCCAGGCAAATAAGTGTGAAAAACCTCAGCTTGAGACCCTGGAGAGCCACTCCCAGTCTGAGTAGACAATACTGACTTCGATGGACCCAGGGTCTGATTCAGTATAAGGCAGCTTCATATGTTCATATGTTCAATGAGACCTTGTTGGGCCAAACCATGTCGGGCTGGGCCGCGTGTGTTATTATTTAAGATTAGATGGCAGAGATATAAACTTTATAAAGGACACAGGCAAACACAATGAAAGATTTTTTAAAACTTGCTTAAAACATTAGCTCTCGTTACTCTTAAGGTGCTTTCTTTGTATCTCTCCCGTGTGATCCAGGCAACCGGGCAAAGGAAGCGCTGGCTCTTTCCCTCCCTCCCCTGGGGACCAGGAGGAGGAGGAGCCTCAGCCAATAGCAGGAAGAGAGGCTTCGCTCAGTAGCTTTACTGTGTGATTGAGAGAGCCTGGAAAAGCAAGCTCTGCTTCCCCCCTTTCTCACCAAGGGAGGAGCCTCTTTGCTCTCTATCTCCTGTGCAAGCCGTGATGCAAAAGGAAGCAAGAGAGAGGGAGAAGGAAGCAGATGGCAGCCAGTTGCTCGGGGGCCTGATAGGAGTCCTCCAGGGAGGCTTTTTTGGCCCTCAGACCACATGTTTGACACCCCTGGTTTAGGTGTTTCTCTTCCATCCTTTGCTGTCTAGCTGCTTTAGGTTCCCTTTGTGTCTTAGGCAGGAAGACAGGTTTCTGGCACCTCTCCCTCTCTCCGAGGGCTGTGGAGCAGACATATCCCAGCTCCAAGCACTTGACGGGCAAGCCAAGTCCAGGCACCAGCTCCTGTCTGGACAGGCAGGGTGCCAATTAGCACCGTGAAGTTCAACTTGTGATGATAGTGATGAAGTGGGAACGCATATTTCATTTAATAGGAAGGGTTGGAGCCCTCCCAATTGTCGAAAGGGGAAGCAGAATTGTGCAGGGTATGGAGACATTTCCTCTTGATGTTTTCAGATGGGAGGGCCGCCCAACC
This sequence comes from Heteronotia binoei, assembly GCF_032191835.1. Classification (NCBI taxonomy): domain Eukaryota; kingdom Metazoa; phylum Chordata; class Lepidosauria; order Squamata; family Gekkonidae; genus Heteronotia; species Heteronotia binoei. Next base: position 275,290,310 of record NC_083223.1, read on the forward strand.
GTATTGGCTGCCTGAGCAGAGTTAGCTCAGGCCTATTAATGTTGGAAATAGGGAACCGCAAGGAATCCTTCCTGACGCACGATGGAATTTGCCTAATGGTTCCTAACCAGTTCGCTGGGGGACAACTAGCTTTGACATTCCAGAGTGTTGGGACGGGGAGGCATTATTAATTGGATAGCAGCCCCTCAAGGACACTGTTGTTATGAGCTCAGTCCTGCAGCCATATTTCTAGTGGTGGAGAGAGAAGACGCCGGAGTTTAAATGAAATGTTGAACTCTTTCCAGCTGTTTTGCACAGATCGGAGCTTAACACCAGCAGGATGAGTGGTGGCTCAGTGGTAGAGCATCTGCTTGGTAAGCAGAAGGTCCCAGGTTCAATCCCCGCCATCTCCAACTAAAAAGGGTCCAGACAAATAGGTGTGAAAAACCTCAGCTTGAGACCCTGGAGAGCCGCTACCAGTCTGAGTAGACAATACTGACTTGCTGAACCAAGGGTCTGATTCAGTATAAGGCAGTTTCATATGTTCATACACAAAAGATAGCTAAGCTAATTACGATATTTGTCCATTTTTATTTTACAGATAGACGCATAACCCCAGCAGGACCTTTTGACACTCAAAAGGTAGCATTGGATTTCAAAATCTCTGTCTTGGATAGCTGCAAAAAATATTACATTTACTGCATTAGTCCTAATATTCTACTGATCTCTCTCTCGGCTTGACTTCACGAACGAAGATTTAAGAAGGGTGCAGTAGTCCAGGTCTGCTGCAGGCTCGCTGGTGGCTGACAAGACCAATGCGGGACAGGCAGATCCGGCCACAGTGGCTGCAGGGAAAAGTCTGATTTGGGGTTGGTGCTGTAGCAGTGCGATTCTTCCTCAATCTACTGATAATCTATAGACAAAAACTGGTTTCATATTGAGAAATCCTAGTTCCCTCATTGGTTGGGACTGGGTGGGACTGCACTGCATCAATCTTTGGCTCATCAAACTATCATTCAGGAGTACTTGCATGCCTATGGCTCAGCCTGCTCCTCTCTCCTGCCTGAGTGGCTGTTGCTAGCCAGCAAAGCTGATTCTCTCAGTGAAATGCAACCAACCTTAGTTCTGGCAGTTATTGGCTCTCCCTTCTCTCCCACTGGCTGAACCGCATGTTGCTCTGATTCACAGAGCACAGAAAGAAACCCTAACCTAGAATGACTGAGGGAGGGAGAAGGCGAGAGGCAAGCCAGAGAAAGGCTTCCTTTGATAGGCTGAGAACTCCTTTGGAAAAGGGAAAAAATGGTGTCCTGTGCCAACAGACCAAATACACACAGAGAGAGAGACTGAAGTCCTGTGCTTAAGGCCAACAACATTGTTAGAGAGAGGCTGTTGGTCTGAAAGGTCTCACTACAGGCCTCTGAGGCAGAACTCACTGTGGCAAGTCCTGACAAATGGCTGCCAGTTCCAGGTTCTATGGTGCAGTCTAAGGGTAAGGGCTTCAGAGTGGGGCCTGCCTGACCCAGGTTCTGACTGTGGGAGCTGACTGTGTGATTTTGAACCAGTCACAGACTTCCAGCCTAACCTGCCTCATGGGGTTGTGAGAGGAGAATGATGCAATCTGCCTTGGTTCCCCCACCACCACCGTGGAGCTTATGTAGAGGCTGCAGTTTATGAAGAGGCTGCAGGAAGCCGGTGGAACCGATTGGGAGAGAAGACACTACAGGAACAGCAATATACACAACAATCGTTATAGTGACAAATTACTATGTAATAAAGTGCAAAATACAAAAACAATTCATGAAGAATATTCCAAAATAAGGAGTCCCGATGTACAGGCTGCTGACTTTAAAAGTCCTGCTTTGATTGTCATTCTTCCAGCAAAGGGTGCTCCATTAAATTTCAAAAAACGTCCCTGTTCAAAAAGGCCTTGAGATGCCATAGAGGTGATGCCGAATTGAAAAACTTCTGTGGAGAATCTTTATTCCCATATCATGGTATATGTAAAAAACACTTAGCAGTGAGGAACGCATTGGGAAGAGCAACAGCAAACGTTACTGAAAGGGGACGTTTTTTGAAATTTAATGGAGCACCCTTTGCTGGAAGAGTGACAATAGAAATAAGACTTTTAAAGTCAGCAGCCTGCACATCGGGACTCCTTATTTTGGAATATTCTTCATGAATTATTTTTGTATTTTGCACTTTATTACATAGTAGTTTGTCACTATAACAATTGTGTACATTGGAAGCCGTTACAAAGCTGAAGTCAGAGGGTCAGATAAAGGGAAGAAGAAGAAGGAGACTGCAAATTTATACCCCACCCTTCTCTCTGAATCAGAGACTCAGAGCAGCTTACAATCTCCTATATCTTCTCCCCCCACAACAGACACCCTGTGAGGTGGATGGGGCTGAGAGGGCTCTCACAGTGGCTGCCCTTTTAAGGACAACTCCTGCAATAGCTATGGCTAACCCAAGGCCATTCCAGCAGCTGTAAACAGAGGAGTGAAAAATCAAATCCCATTCTCCCAGATAAAAGTCTGCACACTTAACCACTACACCAAACTGGCTCTCAGTTTGATAGGGTTGTCAACTCCTTAAGAAATTCCTGAATATTTAAGGGGTGGGGCCTAGAGAAGGTGGGGTTTAAGAAAAGGTGGGGTTTCAGACAGGTACAATGTCATTTCCCCCATGGAATCACTGCTGCCAATCTCCAGGTGATTGAGACGCCTAGAATATCACAGTGAAAGTCTGGAACCAAAACTAAACTGTGAAATAATTACCGGGGGTAAAACTCAGAACACAACTTAATAATCTACTTACAAAATTTTAAAGACAAAAACTTATAAACTAAATAGCAATAGCTTAAAGATATACAACACAAGAAGTGAAAGAACTTCTGGAAACCTATGGGTTTCTTTGCAAAGGAGAATGAGATTGTGTCTTGACTGACTTCGTAATATTACAATGAGATATGCCTCTCTGAGGAAGGGTTTTCCCTGAAACAGAAGTAAAAGGTGCATTCCTGTTAGAGGTTTGCTGCATACCCACTTCAACTTCACACTTGAAAAGTTCCTGTATGAATATTGGAAGCCATAAAGTTTGGCATGACTGAAAAAGAATGTTGAAAACATAGAAACGTTTCCTGTGGAATTATATCTGGAGCACCAACGCTTTAATTCAGTTCGTTGGAACGGATGAATCGTTGTGAGTTTTTAAGAAGCTGGAAATGGACGTTATTAAAAGGACTTGAATAAATGAATTAATGTAATATCGATAGAATTGTTGTCACTTTATTATAATCAGGTTGAATTTTTGATATTTCACTTCTTGTGTTGCGTATCTTTAAGCTATTGTTATTTACTTTATAAGTTTCTGTCTTTAAAATTTTGTAATTAGATTATTAAGTTGTGTTCTGAGTTTTTTCCCCATTAATTATTTCACAGTTTATACTTGGTTTCACTCTGCAGGTGATGCTTGGCAATCCCTCAGAATTACAACTGCTCTCCAGTTGGCAGAGATCAGCACCTCTCGAGGTGAGAACATAAGAGAAGCCATGTTGGATCAGGCCAGTGACCCATCCAGTCCAACACTCTGTGTCACATAAGAACATAAGAGAAGCCATGTTGGATCAGGCCAGTGGCCCATCCAGTTCAACACTCTGTGTCACATAAGAACATAAGAGAAGCCATGTTGGGTCAGGCCAATGGCCCATCCAGTCCAACACTCTGTGTCACATAAGAGAAGCCATGTTGGGTCAGGCCAATGGCCCATCCAATCCAACACTCTGTGTCACATAAGAACATAAGAGAAGCCATGTTGGATCAGGCCAGTGTCCCATCCAGTCCAACACTCTGTGTTGTTGTTAGCCGCCCTGATCCTGCTTCAGCGGAGAGAGCGGGATATAAATATGAAAATAAATAAAAAATAAATAAACAAGAGAACAGAAGAGAAGCCATGTTGGATCAGGCCAATGGCCCATCCCGTCCAACACTCTGTGTCACATAAGAACATAAGAGAAGCCATGTTGGGTCAGGCCAATGGCCCATCCAGTCCAACACTCTGTGTCACATAAGAACAGAAGAGAAGCCATGTTGGGTCACGCCAGTGTCCCATCCAGTCCAACACTCTGTGTTGTTGTTAGCCGCCCTGATCCTGCTTCAGCGGAGAGAGCGGGATATAAATATGAAAATAAATAAAAAATAAATAAACAAGAGAACAGAAGAGAAGCCATGTTGGATCAGGCCAATGGCCCATCCCGTCCAACACTCTGTGTCACATAAGAACATAAGAGAAGCCATGTTGGGTCAGGCCAATGGCCCATCCAGTCCAACACTCTGTGTCACATAAGAACAGAAGAGAAGCCATGTTGGATCAGGCCAGTGGCCTATCCAGTCCAACACTCGGCATTTTGCAGAGGGTCCCAAACCTTTTGCCCTAAGCAGAGGTGTTTATGGCCATCCGACCTCACGAAACTAGGTTGCTCCTTTGGTCAAGGTATGTACACCTGGGGCCCATTTGTATAACCAGAAACCATCTAAGCCACAGAGTCTAGTGAGCAAAACATTCTACTTGGTGAGCTACTGTTATTAAAGTGATGAGCTGCTGCATAAATTAGTGTGCTTTGGGGTCATCCTCCCTAAGCTAAGACAAAATGTGTGAGCTGGGGGCTAAAAACTCTGTGAGAGTACCCTGCACCTGAGTGAATACTGGGGCAGCCAGAAGGCACTGCGCAGCCATAATTTGACATGACCCGGAGGCTGGAGTGGACAATGGACCCCAGAGGTGGGTCAAAGAATAATATTGGAATATGGGAATCCATACATTCCTGGCAAAGCCTGTGATTTGCTTCCGCTGTAGTCACCCATGAGATGCCGCAGGTCCTTTCTTGATCTGACGCAAGTAAACATGGACAGGACTTCGGACCCAGTCATTTAATATTGAACGACGGGGGAAGGCTACAGGGTAAAATGGTGTCACGCTGCAATACGAGGTCAAACGCCTCTAAAGTGCCATAGGGTGCTTGGAAATGTTTAACAAATTTAACACTCAGAAATGAGTCATACACTTAGTTCTCCGAGAAATGGTATAAAAGCTCTTGACTCCTGGAACTCTCTCCACAACACTGCTCACCTCTCTTGCTTGCTTCTCTGCTTCTGTCACTCTTGGGTAAGTCCATTGTACCTTCTTCTCGTGGTTTATATGTATATATGGTAAGAAAGCAAGACACGAAGTCAGGGAGCAAGTTGTGAATTTCTCCTCTGGGAAAGGTTTTGATGCAATCAGTGGCATTTATCGGGCATAAATGTACACATTGGGAGGGAGGGAGGGAGGGAGAGAGGGAGGGAGGGAGGGAGGGAGGGAGGGAGGGAGGGATGGAAGGAAGGAAGGAAGGAAGGATAAGCTTCAAGAGGGGAATGGATAAGCATATGGAACAGAGGTTCGTCAGTGGGTATTAGCCACAGCTTATTGTTGGAGCTCTCTGTCTGGGGCAGTGAAGCTCTGTATTCTTGTGCTTGGAGGGGCACAATAGAAGGGCTTCTAGCCCCACTGGTGGACTTCTTGATGACAGTTGGTTTTTTTGGCCACTGTGTGACACAGAGTGTTGGACTGGATGGGCCATTGGCCTGATCCAACATGGGTTCTCTTATGTTCGGAAGGGAGGGAGGGAGAAAGGGAGGAAGGAAGGAGTAGGCACCCGGAAAGATTCTGAGGCACAAGGAGAAAAATTGGTACTTCTTTTGGCTCTCTGGGGAATAGACAGGTGTTGATGTAGGAATGTATTTAGAAATTTGTATACTGCCTCTCCTGATCCTAAGACATCTGCATAAATGAGATGAACGGTAGAAGTTTCATATATTCAATTTTCAGCTCATATTACTGTTCTCAACATTGAAGTTTGGCCTGGCAATCTCCTAGAATCACAACCAATCGCCAGACAGTAGAGATTATTTCTCCTGGATTAAAGGGAGGGATGGTGGCTCAGTGGTAGATCATCTGCTTGGGAAGCAGAAGGTCCCAGGTTCAATCCCTGGCATCTCCAAAAAAAGGTCCAGGCAAATAGGTGTGAAAAACCTCCGCTTGAGACCCTGGAGAGCCGCTGCCAGTCTGAGTAGACAATACTGACTTTGATGGACCAAGGGTCTGATTCAGTATAAGGCAGCTTCATATGTTCATATGTTCAAATGAGCCATTTGAAGTTTGGACTCTTTAGCATCATACCCCACTGTTGTCTGTCCACTCCTCAAATTCTTCCTTCCCTGTAGTCTACCACCATATCTCCAGAAAGGACCATTCACAGAACTGGCAAGCCTAGCTAAGCTTTCAGTTGGATAGGTAATCTTAGGAAAGGTTGAAGGTTTTCTCCTTTTCTTACCTTTTGGATTTCACCTAATTTAATTCTGGCATTCCAGTTTTAATAAACTCTGCAAGACACTCAAGTTTTGCTCCCAAAAGCTGCCAGTCCTGTTAAATCTCCCTTTGCTTTCTGAAATTGTAGCAGGCGCTGGCCACATGTTGTCAATATTTTTTTTTTTCATATGGACATATGAAACTGCCTTATACTGAATCAGACCCTGGGTCCATCCAAGTCAGTATTGTCTACTCAGTCTAGCAGCGGCTCTCCGGGGTCTCAAGCTGAGGTTTTTCATGCCTACTTGCCTGGACCCTTTTGAGCTGGCAATGCCGGGGATTGAACCTGAGACCTTCTGTCAAAATGGGACCTTTCATGGCAAAATTGTCAGGACAGAAAATGAAAAAATAACCCGAGGCCCTCTCAAAGGTGAATGCTGGGTACAGTAGCAATCCCTCCCCCGCTCCCGTTTCATCACCACTGTAGATTGGGAGCATAGTTACTTTGCTTCATATGTCTGATTAAGCGAGCATCGACTCTCAAAAGTTTCTATAAAAAAAATTTTCTGAAGTCCAACGTGCTATTAGCCACAGCATATCGTTGGAACTCTCTGTCTGGAGCAAGTGATGCTCTGTCTTCTTGGTGGTTGGGGGGAACACAGTGGGAGGGCTTCTAGTGTCCTGGTCCCACTGGTGGACCTCCTGATGGCACCTGGGTTTTTTGGCCACTATGTGACACAAAGTGTTGGGCTGGATGGGCCATTGGTCTGATCCAACATGGCTTCTCTTATGTCTAGAGCAGTGATGCTCTGTCTTCTTGGTGCTTGGAAGGGGCAACAGTGGTAGGACTTCTAGTTCCTGGCCCCACTGATGGACCTCCTGATGGCACCTGGGTTTTTTGGCCACTGTGTGGCACAGAGCGTTTCACTGATTCAGCCATTGGCCTGATCCAACATGGCTTCTTTTACATTCTTATGTCTGGAGCTCTGATGCTCTGTCTTCTTGGTGCTTGGGAGAGGCAACAGTGGGAGAGCTTCTAGTGTCCTGGCCCCATTGATGGACCTCCTGATGGCACCTGGGTTTTTAGCCACTATGTGACACAAAGTGTTGGACTGGATGGGCCATTGGCCTGATCCAACATGGCTTCTCCTATGTTCTTCTATCTATCTATCTATCTATCATCTATCTATCTATCTATCTATCTATCTATCTATCTATCTATCTATCTATCTATCTATCTATCTATCTATCTATCTACCCTTTCCCATAGAACAGGCTCAGGGAGCGTTCCATCATAAAAACAATCAATAATAAAAAATAATAAAAGACCAATTTAAAATATATAACATCTAAAATTACAGAGCAACAATAGAGACTAAAATGGCAGGTTCTGCCTCACAGACACAGCCTATTGTCCAGGTCCAGCAGGTCTTATAGCTCTGGGATGGAATGAAGGGGGGAGGCTGGTAACAAGTGATGTCCACTGCCTCAGCTGGAAGCCTGGCGAAAGAGCTCTGTTTTACATGCCCTGCGGAATTGTTCTTATGGACTCGAATCTATCTTTTCTATGTTTAAATACACAAAAAAAGGTGTCAAAATTAAACAGCAATTAATCATTCAATATTTTCAATATAATGTCCTCTTAAATACTGCAGTCTGGGGGAGGGGGGACCCACATTCAATTAAAGAGGTTTGGTTACATGTGTTAGCTCGAACTATGTCAAAGTTGACATATGTATGTAGGTATGCATGTATCTATCTATTATCTATCTATCTATCTATCTATCTATCTATCTATCTATCTATCTGTCTGTCTGTCTGTCTGTCTGTCTGTCTGTCTGTCTGTCTTTCTGTCTGTCTATCTATCAATCATCTAGCTATCTCTCTCTCTTTAAATCGATCCATCGATCCATCCATCCACCCACCCACCCATCCACCTACCCACCCACATATCCATCCACCCACCCACCCACCAATCCATCCATCCATCCATCCATCCATCCATCCATCCATCCATCCATCCATCCATCCACCCACCCATCCATCCATCCATCCATCCATCCATCCATCCACTCTCTCTCTCTCTCTCTCTCTCTCTCTGACTTTTCCCCACAGAAGTCTTGCTGAGTTGAATTATATTCCCTCCCTAGGAGGCTGGTTATACTTTACCTGGTTTGTTCTTTAGCCTGTCACATTGACATGTCTCATCCTTTCGCATTGTCATTCCAGACTCACCTCCACCTTTCCAAGATGTCCTGCTGCTGTCCTCCATCTTGTGCCATCCCATCCTGCCCCAAGCCTTGCTGCCCCCCACCTTGCTGCCCCCCACCTTGCTGCCCCCCACCCTGCTGCCCCCCATGTGGCTACCCTACGGGTGGTCTGGGCACCCTGAGTTGCTGCCCCAGTTCCTGCCCTCCATGCTGTGGTAACTCAACATCTGCACGGTGCCTTGGCATCACCAGCGGGGCCAGTGTCTCTTGCATCAACCAACTCCCACCATCGGAAGTTACGATAAAGCCAGCTCCATGTACAGTTGTGATCCCAGGGCCAATTCTGGCTGCCTCCTGTGAGCCTGTCTGTGTGGGAGGCTACACAGCCTGTGGCGGTTGTCCCCCTTGTGGTCGCATCTGCGGTTCTCCCTGTTAAGCTGAAAGGGGGAGTTTTACACGAATGGACCTGAAGCGGCTACCTGAAAAGTATGGAACGGTTTGACGGCTGATGACTTCATGGACTTTGATGTCAGAAAGAATGACACTTCCTAGTTCAGATCAGGATCTTTTGGTGCTTAACACAATTTCGAAAGCCCATGACCACAAACATGTGATAGTTACTATGCATTCTCTCTACTCTCACCATGAAATCCCCCCCTTCCTTCATTTTCCTAAATTTATGTTGAGCCTGGAAAGGTATGAACATCTTCCCTCTGTAGGCCTCCAAATATTTCAGGGGCTTGCAAACGTCTTCCTGTTACTTTTGTCTTCCAATTACCTTTGTTTATCTCTGTATTCATTCACTTTGTAACCTTTAAGTTCTCCCAGCTAAACTGGCGATGCAAAAGCCACTGTTTGCTGAGTAAAGGAAGTCTGTTTGGCATCCCTGAAACTGCTTCACCCCAAATGATGTCACCCCCCCCCTCTTTTTTTCCCCAATAAAGTTTCTGCCTGCATCGAAATTTATCTCGTGGATTCAGTTTTTTCTTATTTTTAAAAAAGATTAAAAATGGGGAAAGATCATTGCTCAGTGGAAGAGCACATAGGAACGGACCCAGATTCCATATTGGGCTCCTCAATCCCAGGAAACTGTTGAGAAGATACATGATGACACCGTGATGAACAGATTTCTTTAGCTTGGAGAAACGTCAGCGGAGGGGTGACATGAGAGAGGCTTAAAAGATTACGCATGGGAATAGAGAAGGTAGAGAAAAAAGTACCTTTCTCCCGTTCTCACATTATGAGAACTCGTGGGCACTCAGTGGCAGAGCACCAGGAACTCTGCATGGAAAATCTGCAATCTGTGTTGTTGTTGTTCAGTTGCACAGTCAAGTCCGACTCTTTGCGACTCCATGGACAAAGTCACACCAGGCCCTCCTGTCTTCTACCATCCTCCGAAGCCTGCTCAAATTCATAAGAACATAAGAGAAGTCATGTTGGATCAGGCCAATGGCCCATCCAGTCCAATACTCTGTGTCACACAGTAGCCCAAAAAAATAGGAGGTTCACAAGTGGGGCTAGAAGCCCTTCCACTTTTTAAATTATTTAATTATTTATTTAAAAATTTTTAAAATCAGGTGTTGATGTAGCAATGTATTTAGAAATTTGTATACTGCCTCTCCTGAGCCTAAGACACCTGCATAAATGAGATGAATGGTGGAAGTCCCATATATTCAGTTTTCAGGGCATATTACTGTTGCCAACATTGAAGTTTGGCCTGGCAATCTCCTTGAATCACAACCAATTTCCTGACAGTAGAGGTTATTTATTCTGGATTAAATGGGTCATTTGAAGTTTGGACTCTTTGGCATCGTTCTCCGCTGATGTCTGTCCACTCCTCTAATTCTTCCTTCCCTGTGGTCTACTGCCATATCTCCAGAGAGGAGAAGATATTGGATTTATATCCCGCCCTCCACTCCGAATCTCAGAGTCTCAGAGTGGGTCACAATCTCCTTTATCTCCCTCCCTCACAACAGAAACCCTGTGAGGTGAGTGGGGCTGAGAGGGCTCTCACAGCAGCTGCCCTTTCAAGGACAACCTCTGCCAGAGCTATGGGTGACCCAAGGCCATTCCAGCAGCTGCAAGTGGATGAGTGGGGAATCAAATCCAGTTCTCCCAGATAAGAGTCTAAGTCTGCGAACTTAACCACTACACCAAACTTATTTATTTATTTCTTGGATTTATATCCCGCCCTCCCACCGAAGCAGGCTCAGGACAGTTCACAATCTCTTTTACCTTCCTCCCCCACAACAGACACCCTGTGAGGTGGGTGGGGCTGGAGAAGGCTCTCACAGCAGCTGCCCTTTTAAGGACAACCTCTGCCAGAGATATGGCTGACCCAAGGCCATCCCAGCAGGTGCAAGTGGAGGAGTGGGGAATCAAACCCGGTTTTCCCAGATAAGAGTCTGCACACTTAACCACTACACCAAACTGGCTCTCCAAATAAACATTGGCATTTTGACAATTAAGTTGATAATAACAGTTAAATCATTTAAAACAATTTAAAACAGTTTTGGTGCTAGTATTAATTTCAATATGTTCAGCGATGTCGGGCGTCCTCTTGTCCTATAATTCAGCTGAAGGCAAGTCGAAATAGTACTGTTTTACAGGCCTTGCGGAACTGAGAAAGGTCCTGAAAGGCCCTTATTGCTGGAAGTTGGTTCCACCAGTAGGGGGCCACAACTGAGAAGGCTCTCTCTCTAGTAGACTTCAGTATCACCTCCTGCAGCCCCGGGGATCGACAATAAGTTCTGCATCCTGAATCTAAGTACCCTTTGGGGAACATGTGGGGAGAGACGGTCCCTAAGGTAGACAGGTCCTCAGCCATATAGGGCTTTAAAGGTAATAACCAGCACCTTGTAGTGAATCCGGAATACTATCGGCAGCCAGTGAAATGTTGAAGAGATTTTCAGTGAAAGGCTGAAAAGCCAGCTTAGGAAAGGTTGAAGAGATTTTCTCCTTTTCTTACCTTTTGGATTCCACATAACTTAATTCTGGCATTTCAGTTTTGATAAACTCGGCAAAACACTGACGTTTTGCTCCCAACAGCTTCCAGTCCCGTTAAACCAACCTTTGCCACACGTTGACAATCATCTTTTCGTATGAACATATGAAAGTCAGGAAGCAAGTTGCAAAAGTTCCTCCTGTGGGAAAAGTTTGGGTGCGACCAGTGACATTTATCACCTCGGTCCATCAAAGTCAGTGTTGTCTACTCAGACTCTCCAGGGCCTCAAGCTGAAGTTTTTCACACCTGATTGCCTGGACCCTTTTCAGTTGGAGATGCCGGGGATTGAACCTGGGACCTTCTGTCATAATGGGACCTTTTGTGTCAATGGCTGGGATTGTCAGGACAGAAAATGAAAAAAATAACCTGAGGCCCTCTCAAAGGTGAATGTAATATCCAGTAGCAAATCCCCCCTCCCCCCCCATTTCATCACCACTGCAGAATGGGAGCAGAGTTACTTTGCTTCATATATCTGATTAAGGGAGCATTGACTCTCAAAAGTTTCTATCTCCCAACATCCTGGAGTCTAATGTGCTACTGGACTCATATCTATCTTTTCTATGTTTAAATAATTTAAAAAGTCTCAAAATTAAAAAGCAATTAATCATGCAATATTTTCAATATAATTTCCTTTTGAATATTGCAGTCTGGGGGGGGGGGCTAAATTCAATTAAAGAGGTTTGGTTACATGTGAGCTCAAACTATATCAAAGTTGTCATATGTATGTAGGTATGCATGTAACTATCTATTATCTGTCTGTCTGTCTGCCTGTCTGTCTGTCTGTCCATCCATCCATCTGACTGTTTGTATATCATCCATTCATCATAATCTCTCACCCATTCATCCTTCCATCCATCCATCCATCCATCCATCCATCCATCCATCCATCCATCCAACCAACCTTCCTCCCTCCCTCTCTGATTTTTCCCCACAGACATCTTGATAAGTTGAATTGCATTTACTCCCTAGGAGACTGGTTATACTTTCCCTCATTTGTTCTTCAGCCTGTCACGTTGACATTTCTCATCCTTTTGTAATATCATTCCAGACTCACCTCCACGTTTCCAAGATGTCCTGCTGCTGTCCTCCATCTTGTGCCATCCCATCCTGCCCCCAGCATTGTTGCCTCCCTCCTTGCTGCCCCCCTTCTTGCTGCCCCCACCCTGCTGCCCCCCATGTGGCTACCCTACAGGTGGTCTGGGCTCCCTGAGTTGCTGCCCCAGTTCCTGCTCTCCATGCTGTGGTAATTCAACATCTGCACGGTGCCTTGGCATTGCCAATGGGGCCAGTGTCTCTTGCATCAACCAAATCCCACCATCAGAAGTTATGATAAAGCCATCTCCATGTACAGCTGTGATCCCAGGGCCAATTCTGGCTGCCTCCTGTGAGCCTCTTCGTATGGGGGGCTACACAGCCTGTGGCGGTTGCCCCCCTTGTGGTCGCATCTGCTGATCTCCCTGGGCGTTTTCGCACTCACCTTCAGCCGGTGCGACCCCCCTCTTCACCACGCAGGATCTGTGCGGATTTCGCACTAAACGCTGCGGAGCAGCCGGAAGAGCCGGAAACTCCCGGCGCAAAAGCCGCGCAAACGGAAACTGCTTTTTGGCAGTTTCCGTTTGAGCGGCTTTTGCGCTGGGAGTTTCCAGCTCTTCCGGCTGCTCTGCAGCGTTTAGTGCGAAATCTGCGCAGATCCTGCGCGGTGAAGAGGGGGTCGCGCCGGCTGAAGGTGAGTGCGAAAACGCCCCCTGTTAAGCAGGAAGGGGAGCTACACAAGAATGGGAAACGGCTACCTGAAAATTATGGAGCGGATGGATGGCTGACAACTTCACAGACTTGGGTGTCACGAAGAATGACATGTCCTGGGAGAACTGGGTTTGAACTGGTCAAATCACGAACTCTTCAAATTGTGACCAGCTGGTGCTTAACAAGATCTCAAAAGCCCATGACCACCATCATGTGATAGATATTTGGATTCTCTGTACTCTCAGCTTGGAATTTTTTTCTCCTTCTTCTCTAAGCTATATTTTCCTAAACTTAAGTTAATTAAGGAAACAAAAGGGTATGAACAACTTGCCTCTGTGGGCCTCTAAATATACTTTAGGGGTCTTTCTGCCTCAACAATAACCTGCATTTATTTCTTTATTCTTTTGCTTTGTGACCTTTAAGTTATCCCAGTGAAAAGGGCGGTGGGAAAACCTTGGACCTTCTCCTTTCGCCCCCTCCCCCCAAATAAAGTTTCTGCTTGTATTGAAATTTATCTTGTAGGTTCAGTTTTTCTTATTTCTATAATTTTTTTAAAAAAATAGGGAGGGGTCATTGCTCAGTGGAAGAGCACATAGGAATAGACCCAGGTTCCCTATCTTAGGAAGCAGCTCTTGAGAAGATAGATGATGACACCATGATGACCACGTGCCATTAAAGCCATCCACACTGAGTTCAGCAGCTCAGTAGAAGACAATATTGCCTCTTCATAGGGCTTGATGGACCAAAACAGAGATCCTTCTCATTTTGCAGCCAGACAGACACTTTTAGGGATGTCCCAAAGAGACCACAAAGGTACTTGTCCTCTGCAGCTTCCTGTCTTCTAGCAGTTGGTCATGTGTGACTTCTTAAAAACATAAAAACATAAGAGAAACCTTGTTGGATCAGACCAATGGCCCCTCCAGTTCAACACTCTGTGTCACACAGTGGCCAAAAAAATCGAGGTGCCATCAGGAGGTCCACCAGTGGGGCCAGAACTCCAGAAGCCCTTCCACTATTGCTCCCCAAGCACCAAGAATACAGGGCATCCGTGCTCCTGACATAAGAATGCACATTGGGGCCAAAAAATCCTAACTATAAATACAAGTTGATGGGATGTGAACTAGCGGAGACTGACCAAGAGAGAGATCTTGGGGTCGTGGTAGATGACTCACTGAAAATGTCCAGACAATGTGCATTGGAAAAATTTATTTATTTATTTTATTTATTTATTTATATTGGGATTTATACCCCGCCCTTCGCACCGAAGCGGGGGCAACTAGAATTGATTGGAGCAAAGGGCAACTAGAATTGATTATAGGGTATAAACACATTCCCTATGAAGAAAAGTTAAGGAGGTTACGGCTCTTTAGCTTGGAGAAACGTCGACTGCGGGGTGACATGACAGAGGTTTTTTAAGATTATGCCCGGGATAGAGGTACTTTTCTCCCTTTCTCACAATACAAGAACTCGTGGGCACTCAGTGGTAGAGGACCAGGAACCCTGCATGGAAAATCTGCAATCTGTAGGGTGGGTTAAATCAAGCGCCTCAGGAAAAGTTTGGCTTTGTGAACTGGGAAGGTGTCTGACCCACGTATCCAGGATCACCAGCTAACTTTCTTTCACTATCTATGATGCAAAGCACCCTGCTTTCCAAGGTTGCACCATCTTGGGTAGGGTTGCCAATTTCCCGGTGGGACAGGAGGAAAAAGCCATGTGGGCATTCACGTTAAATCATCCTCAAATTCTTAGAAATTCAATTATTTATATAGAAGAAGAAGAAGAAGATATTGGATTTATATCCCGCCCTCCACTCCGAAGAGTCTCAGAGCGGCTCACAATCTCCTTTCCCTTCCTCCCCCACAACAGACACCCTGTGAGGTAAATGAAGATATTGGATTTATATCCCGCCCTCCACTCCGAAGAGTCTCAGAGCGGCTCACAATCTCCTTTCCCTTCCTCCCCCACAGGAGACACCCTGTGAGGTAGATGAAGATACTGGATTTATATCCCGCCCTCCACTCCGAAGAATCTCAGAGCGGCTCACAATCTTCTTTCCCGTTCTCCCCCATAACAGACACCCTGTGAGGTAGATGAAGATATTGGATTTATATCCCGCCCCCCACTCCGAAGAGTCTCAGAGCGGCTCACTATCTCCTTTACCTTCCTCTCCCACAACAGACACCCTGTGAGGTAGGTGAAGATACTGGATTTATATCCCCCCCTCCACTCCGAAGAGTCTCAGAGTGGCTCGCAATCTCCTTTCCCTTCCTCCCCCTCAACAGACACCCTGTGAGGTAAATGAAGATATTGGATTTATATCCTGCCCTCCACTCCGAAGAGTCTCAGAGCAGCTCACAATCTCCTTTACCTTCCTCCCCCACAACAGACACCCTGCGAGGTGGGTGAGGCTAAGAGAGCTCTCACAGCAGCTGCCCTTTCAAGGACAACCTCTGCCAGAGCTATGGCTGACCCAAGTCCATTCCAGCAGGTGCAAGTGGAGGAGTGGGGAATCAAACCCGGTTCTCCCAGATAAGAGTCCACACACTTAACCACTACACCAAACTGGCTCTCTCACAATTGTTCTTTCACAATTGCTCTCTCACAATATACAATTGTTCATAGAAATTACAATGTGATGCAAAGTGCAAAATATTGGCTAACAGAGAAGAGTTGGAGCATTGGACCTTCACGGCATTACACACTCCTTCAATTTCAATTTCAACTTCAATTTCTAACAACAAACTGTCGGACATTAATATTGAACATTGTTTCGGGAGTAGTTTCTCTTTTGCACTTTGTGTCACATTATAATTTCTATGAACAATTGCATAGAAATAATTGAATTCCTAAGAATTTGAGGTTGATTCAATGTGAATGCCCACGTGGCTTTTTCCTCCTGTTCTATCTTTTCACGTTACTCTGTTTGGTTGCTATAATCCCCAGGTGGGAACAGGGAAATACCATGATATAATAACAAAAATACTAACAACAATTTATACCAAATTGATCAAATTTAAATAAGATCGATAATAACACACAATACATATAATTTGTCACCCCTGGGTAAGAAGTTTTCACAACAATTAATCCAATACATCAGAGCACGCAAGAAACCTTATATGAAAATTACTTCCAATAAAGCGCAAAGTGCAAAAAAGTGCTTGTATATTGAGAAATTTCATCAGTGAGTTCCAAAGTTCATTCCATAGTTCTTTTTGCAGAAGACTCCACCAAAACCGTCTCTGATGGAGCCCGGTGCCAGACGATGGTTTGCTCTCTGTCTGGGGCAAGTGATGCTTTGTATTCTTGGTGCTTGGGAGGGGCAACAGTGGGAGGGCTTCTGGTGTCCTGGCCCCACTGATTGACCTCCTGATGGCACCTGGTTTGCTGCGCCGTTTCAAAATCTGTCTTGAATAGCTGCAAAAAATATTACATTTACTGCAATAGTCTTAATAGTCTACTGATAATGTTTAATTTTTAACAATTTGCATTTACTAAACATTTTCTAATCCTAAACCTCCCATGAAATTGCTGAGCAGTTGGGTTAGAATGGATAAAAGGAAGTACTTCTTCACCCAAAGGGTGATTAACACATGGAATTCACTGCCACAGGAGGTGGCAGTGGCTACAAGCATAGCCAGCTTCAAGAGGGGATTGGATAAACATATGGAGCAGAGGTCCATCAGTGGCTATTAACCACAAGGTATAGATGGAACTCTTTGTCTGGGGCAAGTGATGCTCTGTATTCTTGGTGCTTGGGAGGGGCAACAGTGGGAGGGCTTTTAGTGTCCTGGCCCCACTGATGGACCTCCTGATGGCACCTGGGTTTTTTGGCTACTGTGAGACGCAGAGTGTTGGACTGGAGAGGCCATTGACCTGATCCAACAAGGCTTCTCTTACGTTTTTATGTTCTTAAGAAGTCACACATGACCAACTGCTAGAGGACAGGAAGCTTCAGAGGAAAAGTTCTACATCATTTCCATTTTGAATTGACTCAGCATCATAGAAATATACAGCAGCTCATACAAGCACGAGACAAAAAACCTTCACAGGGCGTATTACCGCAAAGTGTCTAACAATCCATGCTATTGTAAAGATACAATACCCAAACTGAGAACACCTGTGCCAATATACTAAAAGGGCTAGGAAGTTGCCAAAATACTTCAATCTTAGAACAACTTATAGAAAACAAGAAAAATCAATACAATTATTTAATCCTTTAGGTGCCGTCGTCTGGGACCGAAAAATCCAGAACGTTTCTTCACGCAATAAGCATTTTTTAGCGAAATCACCATGGAAATCTGCAAATATATATATGTGTGTGTGTGCGTGCGTCACGATCCAGGACCTAGCAAGGCCTGCAAGCCCCAGGAAAGCCTGCTTTGGAGTTACTGGGAAGAGCCTACGTTTCCCAGGATCCCTCCTATCCCTCTGATTGGGTGGCAAAGGTTTTGAAGGGAAACTGCCCCAGAGAGGGGTGTGTTAGCCAAAATGCCCTCAAAACGAGGTTGGGGAATTAGTTTAATGGACACTTGGCTTTAATAGGAATCTTTTTTATCTATGTATACCAGGCTCAACCATTCAGAGAGTGATGCTCAATAAACTGGACTCTAATTTAATAAAATCAATTGTAATTTATTTGAAATAATAGCTCTTCCACACAAGATACAAAACAATCACACATTCACACATATAGAGAGATCGATAGGGGTACATAAAAGGATGGACATACAGGGTGATACTACCTCTCGCAGACTCCAAGGAAGACTCCGGTGGCGACGAATGAGGGAATGGGGGATGGACCCGAAACTGATCAGGAATCGGGGATGGATCTATACAGCGGGATATAGGGGTTGCTGAATAGAGAACACACATGAGTGGAGTAGGGTCAGAGGTTAAATAGGCTCCCTCAGACCCTACAGGGGCTGGGAGGTCTTGGGGAGGAGCAGGGGGAGGCTCTGCGATGACCAAGAAGGCTGGACATCCCTTGCTGACACCTAATTGGATGCCAGTTTTGACCAATGAACTTCACCTTAGTCTGGTGAACCTGGAAATTTCCAAGCTGCAATGCTGCCTGGGGCGGCTCCAAGGTATTAGACTGGGGTGAGAATGGGAATGGCTGGATACTTAAGGTTAAATGGGATTAGCTGGGAAGGTGACAATAGGGAATCAAATACATGGCCTAGGTACCACCCAGGTAAGACAAAAGACTTGATGAAGACAGGAGATGTCCTTCCTCTTATCTCATCTTCTGCTGGGCAAGATTTATTGTTCTGGTATTGCTGAGCAATTAGGATCAACAGTGGAGCTATTAATCCATTCATGAGGTAAATGAGTTGCTTGCAGGCTAGGGTGTGTACGTGTGACTTTCCCACTAAGAAGGAATGAGTTCAGCCTGGCAGGGTAAGCTTGGGTCAGGAAAGCAGGATGGATTCTGCTGTTGTTAGCCTTAGGTCCATGGAGGCAGGCTGGAAACATGGTGGCCTGGCTTCTTCCACTGCCGTGGCCAAGACTGGGCACACAAGGAGCAGCTGGAGCATGTCTGTAGTTCTGGCTAACACCCTTCAGAGATGTAGAATGCAAAGCTGCCATATAAGCCTTAGAAACTGTAAGCAAAGTCCACTTCTTAGAGCAGATGTGTGAGAGTGAAATCTCCAGGCACCCTGGCAACCACACTGGCGATCACGATGTCCACATGTATGAAAAGTAGGGGGCTTTTCCTCACAGGTGGGGCCTGGGAGGAGAAGATAAAAGGGCCGTACCCAGGAAGAAGGTGTTCTTTTCCTAGGAGGCAGAGCTGAGGAAGAGCTGCTGCCAGGAAGAGACCCTTGCCCTGTGAGGTAGGGTGAGTAGGCCCAGGTCTGACTGTCAGTTTAGATACAGTAAGTTTAGACGCGCTACGGCATTTAGTTATTTTTCCCTTCACCCATTTTACTGTTTTATGCACCTTGTTTATTATATTGAACTGACCTTTAAATAAACGCCCCCCCCCCCCTTGTTCACTCTGCCTGTGTCAGAACTTGTAATTGTTGGGCCTTATGACTGTTGTGCCTGCTTAGCCTAACTGAATCCATATTGTAACTGTTAAGAAATAGCCAGCTCTGTATCTAGCATCGTAACCAAATGCTTTGCATTCCAAGCGAACTGTGATCACTGGAGGGTGACGGGGAGTCCTTGGGAAACATCTGCCAGTGCCCTTTGAAGCCCTTCCTCCCCCTCTCCTCTCCCGAAGATAAGGGGCCTTGGAAACCGAACAGGGCCTCCTGAAGGGTGGGAATCAGTTTGTTATTGTAACTAGAATAGCTTAAAGAATCTAGCCACTGCTGAACTCGTTATCAGAATCAACTCGTCTTCTACCTGAACACAGTTCTCAATAAACGCTTAAACTTTAACCAGAGTTATGAGCCTCGTTTGACGTTCTTCAAGTTCTGACAGCCTGGTCCTCACGTTAGGGTCGCCAAGTCCAATTCAAAAAATATCTGGGGACTTTGGGGGTGGAGCCAGGAGACTTTGGGGGTGGAGCCAAGATCAAGGCTGTGACAAGCATCATTGAACTCCAAAGGGAGTTCTGGCCATCACATTTAAAGGGACGGCACACCTTTTCAATGCCTTCCTTCCATAGGAAATAATGAAGGATAGGGGCACCTTCTTTTGGGGCTCATAGAATTGGACCCCCTGGTCCACACTTTGAAACTTGGTGGGTACTTTGGGCAGAGGCACTAGATGTTATACTGAAAATTTGGTGCCTCTAACCCAAAAAACATCCCCCCCAGAGCCCCGTGGATCAATTCTCCATGATTTTCTATGGGAATAAATTTCCATAGGGAATAACAGAGTTCCCAGCAGACATTTCCCTCCCCTCCCCCCGCTTTCTGATGACCCTGAAGCAGGGGGAGGGCCTCCAAAATGGGGGATCCCCTGCCCCCACCTGGGGATTGGCAACCCTACCTCACGTCCATTATTTGACCTAAGCTAAGGGAGGCCTGGAGGGGCTTGGGAGGGGACTCTGGGCCTTCTCAACAGAGACCCTTAACCCAGAGTGGTGGCAGCAATTGGTAAGACCCCCCTGAGTCGTGACAATATATAACACAATAAACTGCATCTCATCTATGCCTCTAAATAATGATTTGTAAGAGGGGCCTCAAGATTTTTCATCTTATTTCTTGACCCATGTTCATCTACCTGAAGCCAAACAGGTCGGGTTGTTTTACCTACTCCGTAGATGGTGAGCTGATATAATTTAGTACACCTTCCAGTGTTGTCAGGGGTGTGTGGGCGATGCAAATGAATTATGAAAGTGAGCTGTGCTAATGAGCTCCAGCCATGGGCTTTCTTTGTAGCAGGATCTCCTTTGCACATTAGGTCACACACCCTTGATGTAGCCAATCCTCCTGGAGCTTGCAGTAGGCCTTGTTCAAAGAGTCCTATAAGCGTCAAGTCCCTTCCCAGCTTAATTTAGAAAACAGGAATTTGACAGCACTTCATAACAGGTGTCAATGGGTTTGTAACCTGTATTTAGTAATTGGTTTCAGTGATTATTGTAAGTTTTTATTGTTGTACATTGCCTAGAGCCTGTTTTTGGCTTGGATGGAGCAAATAATCAAGTTGAAATAACAGCAATAACAACAACAGCAATAATTAATGCATATAATAATTGTGCCCCCCCCCCCTTTCTCTTTAGTTGATAATTCTAGAAGCAATACCTGGCTTCCTGTCATTTTTATTCATGGAAGTTTCTCTTTGTACATTTTATTTATCGACATAAGAACATAAGAGAGGCCATGTTGGATCAGGCCAATGGCCCATCCAATCCAGCACTCTGTGTCACTTAAGAGAAGCCATGTTGGAAAGGTTAAAAAAGATAGATTCCTCAAGCCAAAAACAATAATTTAAAGATTAAAACCAGTTAAAACTAAGTTTAAAAAGACTTATCATAGCAGAGCTGAAAGACTATGCGTCTGCCTCCCTCCGATGCCAAACGGGAAGCCTTGAGAAGCCAACTCAAAGTTGAACTTGTGGATCTTCTAACAAAAATCTGTAATTTTTCATTGAAATCTGCCTCCGTTCCTGAGGACTGGAAGGTAGCAAATGTCAGCCCCATCTTTAAAAAGGGTTCCAGAGGAGATCCGGGAAATTACAGGCCAGTCAGTCTGATTTCAATACTGGGAAAGTTGGTAGAAACCATTATCAAGGACAGAATGAGTAGGCACATTGATGAACACGGGTTATTGAGGAAGACTCAGCATGGGTTCTGTAAGGGAAGATCTTGCCTCACTAACCTGTTACATTTCTTTGAGGGGGTGAACAAACATGTGGACAAAGGAGACCCGATAGATGTTTTTACCTTGACTTCCAGAAAGCTTTTGACAAAGTTCCTCATCAAAGGCTCCTTAGAAAGCTCCGTAGAAAGCTTGAGAGTCATGGAGTAAAAGGACAGGTCCTCTTGTGGATCAAAAACTGGCTGAGTAATAGGAAGCAGAGAGTGAGTATAAATGGGCAGTCTTCGCAGTGGAGGACGGTAAGCAGTGGGGTGCCGCAGGGCTCGGTACTGGGTCCCATGCTCTTTAACTTGTTCATAAATGATTTAGAGTTGGGAGTGAGCAGTGAAGTGGCCAAGTTTGCGGATGACACTAAATTGTTCAGGGTGGTGAGAACCAGAGAGGATTGTGAGGAACTCCAAAGGGATCTGTTGAGGCTGGGTGAGTGGGCGTCAACGTGGCAGATGCGGTTCAATGTGGCCAAGTGCAAAGTGATGCACATTGGGGCCAAGAATCCCAGCTACAAATACAAGTTGATGGGGTGTGAACTGGCAGAGACCGACTAAGAGAGAGATCTTGGGGTCATGGTAGATAACTCACTGAAAATGTCAAGATAGTGTGCGTTTGCAATAAAAAAGGCCAACACCATGCTGGGAATTATTAGGAAGGGAATTGAAAACAAATCAGCCAGTATCATAATGCCCCTGTATAAATTGATGGTGCGGTCTCATTTGGAGTACTGTGTGCAGTTCTGGTCGCCGCACCTCAAAAAGGATATTATAGCATTGGAGAAAGTCCAGAAAAGGGCAACTAGAATGATTAAAGGGCTGGAACACTTTCCCTATGAAGAAAGGTTGAAACGCTTGGGGCTCTTTAGCTTGGAGAAACGTCGACTGTGGGGTGACATGATAGAGGTTTACAAGATAATGCATGGGATGGAGAAAGTAGAGAAAGAAGTACTTTTCTCCCTTTCTCACAATACAAGAACTCATGGGCATTCGATGAAATTGCTGAGCAGACAGGTTAAAACGGATAAAAGGAAGTACTTCTTCACCCAAAGGGTGATTAACATGTGGAATTCACTGCCACAGGAGGTGATGGCGGCCACACGCATAGCCACCTTCAAGAGGGGTTTAGATAAAAATATGGAGCAGAGGTCCATCAGTAGCTATTAGCCACAGTGTGTGTGTGTGTGTATATAAATTTTTTGCCACTGTTTGACACAGAATGTTGGACTGGATGGGCCATTGGCCTGATCTAACATGGCTTCTCTTATTTTCTTATGTTCTTATGTTGGATCAGGCCAGTGGCCCATCCAGTCCAGCACTTTGTGTCACATAAGAACATAAGATAAGCCATGTTGGATCAAGCCAATGGCCCATCCAGTCCAACACTCTGTGTCACGCAATGCCCAAAAACCCAGGTGCAATCAGGAGGTCCATCAGTGCGGCCAGGACACCAGAAGCACTCCCACTGTGTCTCCTCCCCCCCAAGCACCAAGAATACAGAGCATCACTGCCCCAAACAGAGAGTTCCAACAAAATGCTGTTGGTCAAACCTGGAATATTGTGTGCAGTTCTGGAGGCCTCACTTCAAAAAAAGATGTGGACAAAATTGAGTGGGTGGTAGAAGAGAGTAACAAGGATGATCAATGGCTTGGAGGAAGAACCTTATGAGGAAAATTTGAGAGCCTTGGGAATGTTCAGTCTGGAGAAGAGGAGATAGAGGGGGGACATGAGTGCTCTCTTTAAATATTTGAAAGGCTGTCATATAGAGGAGGGCAAGGAGCTGTTCCTCCTGGCAGTCAAGGATAGGACCTGAAGTAATGGGCTCAAATTACAAGCAGAAAAGTTCCGGCTGGATATTAGAATTTTTTTAATGGTCAGAGTAGTTCAGAGGTGGAACCAACTGCCTAGGAAGGTGGTGAGCTCCCCTTCATTGGCAGTCTCCAAAATGTGTCTGAATGATTATTTGTCAGAGATGCTTTAGGTTCATTCCTATGGAGCAGGGGGTTGGACTAGATAGTCTTTATGGGCCCTTCCAACTCTATGATTCTGTGATTCTAACTGAATAGGGGAGGGACGGTGGCTCAGTGACAGAGCATCTGCTTGGGAAGCAGAAGGTCCCAGGTTCAATCCCTGGCATCTCCAACTAAAAAGGGTTCAGGTAAATAGGTGTGAAAAACCTCAGCTTGAGACCCTGGAGAGCCGCTGCCAGTCTGAGTAGACAATACTGACTTTGATGGACCAAGGGTCTGATTCAGTATTAGGCAGCTTCATATGTTTAATACAGCTTTTTAAACACACACACACATTAAAGGAACAGGACAACGTTCAAATCCAGTGTCACATTAAAGAGCAACAAAGTTTAGTTCTGGATAGAAGCTTTGGTGTACACGCACACTTCTTCAGACAAATTGAAACTTATCCTTAAGCCTTACTTTGAAGTAGAGAGTGGGGTGGTTACCAGGATGGGTTGTCCAGGTGGGCAGCCGTGTTGATCTGAAGCAACAGAAAAAAATTGGGAGTCTGGTAGCACCTTGCAGACCAACAAAGTTTTATTCAAAATGTAAGATTATGCGTGCATGCACTCAAAAGCTTCCATTCTGAATAAAAGTTTGTTGCTCTTAAAGGATCTACCAGACTCCAGCTTGAGTCTATCTGTGCAGAGTCTACCGCTGAGTAATGACCCCGCCCCACTTTCCAAAATAACTTGTCACTCGACTCCTGGTTACTCAAAATCTGGGAACACATCGCAATGGACAGAATCCAAGCCTCATTAGACCAATCAGACCCCCTTCAAGCCCACACTAACTATATTGCAATTTGGCTACCTGTTCTGGAAAAATTGGACAGTGATCCATTTTACATGAATTTTCTCACCAAAAGTACTATGTATAAAGATCTTTTGTTGTTCTAAGTATTTACCTGTGATTGCCCTTCCTCTTGGTTATCCAGTGACCTATCTTATTCGGTTCGCCCTGAGTACATGTTTTTTTCCTTTTCCCATAGTTGTTGTGGCTATATTATTATTTAAATTGTTACACCTTTTACTTTACCTTGAATCATACCCTAACGCAAGCTGTGATACATCAATGACAATTTTTGACATGTATTAATATGCATAGCTTACCGTTGATATTGCATTTACCCTATGTTTGTATGATCTTGACTACTTCAATAAAACATTGACATTCTAAAAAATAATAATAATAATAATAATAAGTAGCAACTGAATCCACAAGGGTAATTTTGATGCAGGCAGAAGCTTTATTGAAGAAAAAGGAGGAGTGACATTATTTACAGTGAAGCAGTTTCATAGATAACAAATGCATTCTTGGGCTTTTCCACTTTCCATTTAGCTGGGATAACATAAAGGTTGCAGCACAAATGAATGAATAAACGAACAATTCAGCTTTGAATTAGGAAGCGTCATTCTCTCTGACACCCAAGTCCGTAGAGTCGTCAGCCGTCAATCCGTTCCAGACTTTTCAGGTAGCCGTTTCCTTCCCGTTCTCGTGCAGCTCCCCTTCCAGCTTAACAGGGAGAACCGCAGATGCGACCACAAGGGGGGCAACCGCCGCAGGCTGTGTAGCCTCCCACGCGAACAGACTCACAGGAGGCAGCCAGAACTGGCCCTGGGATCACAACGACACAGGGAGGTGGCTGTATCGTAACTTCCGACGGTGGGATCTGGTTGATGCAAGAGACGCTGGCCCCGCTGGTGATGCCCAGGCAACGTGCTGAAGTTGAAGTACCACAGCAAGAAGAGCATGAACTGGGACAGCAATCCAGTTTGCCCAGACCTCCTGTAGGGTAGCCACATGGAGAGCAGCAAGGTTGGGAGCTGCAAGGCTGGGGGCAGGATGGGATGGCGCAAGATGGAGGGCAGCAAGACATCTTGGAAAGGTGGAGGTGAGCCTGGAATGACATTATGAATGGATGGGAAAGGTCAACATGAAAGGCTGAGGAGTAGGAACTGAATGAGGTCACAAGTATAACTGTTCTTCCCATGGAGCAACTCCAGCTCAACTCAGACTTTTGGACAGGGATGGAATCTAGCAGGAGCTCCTTTGCATTAAGCTAAAACGTCTGATCTAACGTCTTAATTTGAATTTAGGACCTTTTGTGTTGCAAATATTGAAGATGACATGGGATTTAAAAGATTGTATGACTGGAGACTTTGGGGGGGGGGATATACCTAGATTTTGGTCCATTAGAATCATAGAATCACATCTAGTCCAACCCCCTGCCCAATGCAGCATCAGCCTAAACCACGAGGGGCCCAACTTGCTTATCGTAAGAGCCACATCGAATAAATATGAGATATTTGAGAGACACAAGACATGAATGTCAGATTTTTAAGAGCCACAAGACAGGAAGGAAGGAAGGAAGGAAGGAAGGAAGGAAGGAAGGAAGCCAGCCAGCCAGCCAGCCAGCCAGCCAGCCAGCCAGCCCTGGGCAGCATACACATTTTCTCAATGCATTTCTACATCAACATGTGTTTGTTTCACAAGATAGAGTCCAACAAAAATTTATTCAGGCTGTGAACTTTTGTGTGCATGCACACTTTGTCAAACAGGATGGAATCAAACTTGCCTGCTCATATATGTTCAAGATAGAGGCTGAACAGAAAATCAGCATAAAAGCATATAATATTTTAACTGATGCAAACAGAAATAACAAGCTAAATTCATGTGGTCATTATAGTTTAAATTTAGTTCCAGGAGAAAACAGGCAAATGTCTAGGAGTGTTAAAGAATGTTAAGAGTGATTATATGGCCCTGTTGTCACGTCCCCTGTCAAGCATGGAGGTGCCTTGAAATCTGCTTTCTTTCTTTCTTTCTTTCTTTCTTTCTTTCTTTCTTTCTTTCTTTCTTTCTTTCTTTCTTTCTTTCTTTCTTTCTTTCTTTCTTTCTTTCTCTCTTTCTCTCTTTCTCTCTTTCTCTCTTTCTCTCTTTCTCTCTTTCTTTCTTTCTCTTTCTTTCTTTCTCTCTTTCTCTCTTTCTCTCTTTCTTTCCTTCTCTCTTTCTTTCCTTCTCTCTTTCTTTCTCTCTTTCCTTCTCTCTTTCTCTCTCTCTTTCTTTCTCTCTTTCTGTCTTTCTTACTTCAGATGCAAACATTCATGGGAGAACATTCGTACCACTGAGCGAATCCCAAAGGATGAACTTTCGTAACTTGCTTCCTGACTTTCTGTATTCGTTTCTTGCAATATACATCATACACAAAGATTAAAAAGTTGTAATGGACTTACCAAGAGCAACAGCAGCGGAGAAGCGAGCAAGAGAAGCTGAGCAGCGTTGTGGAGATGGTTGCAGGTGTCAAGAGCTTTTATACCATTTTGGGGGAGTATTATATGTGTGACTCATTTCTGAGTATTTATCTTGTTAAATACTTCAGTGCTCCCTACGGCATTTTTCAAAATGTTTAACCTCATATTATATCGTGTTTTTGACCCTGTAGTCTTCCCTTATTATTCGATATTATAGGACTTGGTAAGAAGTGCTATCCATGTTTTGTTGTGTGTGATCAAGAATGAACCTCCGGCATCTCCTAGTTGACTACACTGGCAGCAAATTACTGGTTCGGGCTGGAATGCAAAAAATTAAATATTCCAATATTAGTCTGTCCTGGCCATCCTAGCAATTACCTACTTCATCTCTCACATCAAGTAAAATTATGGCTGCCGAGTCCCTTCTTGTTGTTCACCCTGGGTCATAGAATCATCGAGTAGGAAGTGACCCGCAGGGTCATCTAGTCCAACCCCCTCCACAACCCTGGGGGTCCCTTCGAACTCTGAAATTCTATGTTTCTATGTACCATTCTATATTTCTATGTACCATTGTTTCAGACAGGCTGGAGGTGATCAGTCAGAATCATAGAATCACGGAATCATAGAGTTGGAAGTGTTCTCCAGGGTCATCTAGTGCAACCCCCTGCACACTGCAGAAAACTCACAAATTCCACCCCCTAAATTCACAGGATTTTCGTTGCTGTAAGATGGCCATCTAACATCTGTTGAAAAACCTCCAAGGAAGGAGAGCCCACCACCTCCTGAGGAAGTCTGTTAAACTGAGGAACTGCTCTAAAGGTCAGGAAGTTCTTCGTAATGTTGAGCCGGAAACACTTCTGATTTAATTTCAACCCATTGGTTCAGGTCCTACATTCTGGGGCAACAGAAAACAACTCCACACCATCTCCATATTAAACATGCCCAGCTCCTTCAATGTTTCCTCATAAGACTTGGTCTCAAGACCCCTCACCATCTTTGTTATCCTCCTCTGGACTCATTCCAGCTTCTCTATATCCTTCATAAAATGTGGTTCCCAAAACTCAACACAGTACTCCTGATGAGTTCTTAGCAGAGCAGAGTAAAGTGATACCATCACTTCATGTGATCTGGATGCTATACTTCTGTTGATACAGCCCAAAATTGCATTTGCCTGTCAAGCATGCGGGTTCAATGATGAGTCGAAGTTGATACAAAGACTACGTTTATTGATAGACCGATACTTTGGTATAGCAGGTTCTTGAGAGTAATGAAGTCAATATATTGATACAATACTTTTAAGGCTTACTTCAAAAGGAATCCAAGGGATGGGGTTGCGGGGTAGCATTCACACATAAACTATCATAAATGTCTACATTCCCATAGTGTTATCAGGACTTTGTCCTTGCTTTCCCCAGATGTCTCGTACTCCCTTAAAGGAATGTTTGGGAAGATGCTGATTACTTGGTTTCATTTCTCACTACTTCTAAATATAAGCCATAAAGCAAGAGGGGGGGGGGAAGGGAAAGAATAACAGGCTAAGAAATTTGGACCCTCCATGACACTTCACAGACCAGGTTTAGGCAGGACCCTAAAACAATCAATTATCGATGGAATTTCACCATGCTTGATATTGCCTTTTTATCCACCACATCATACTATTGATTCATGTTTAGCATATGGTTCCCGCGGCGCAGAGTGGTAAAGCTGCAGTACTGCAGTTGGAGCCCTCTGCTCACTACCTGAGTTCAATCCCAGCAAAAGCTAGTTCAGGTAGCCGGCTCCAGGTTGACTCAGCTTTCCATGCTTCCAAGGTTGGTAAAATGAGTGTGCAGTTTGCTGGGGGGAAAGTGTAGATGACTGGGGAAGGCAATGCCAAACCACCCCGTAAAAAGTCTGCCGTGAAAATGTTGTGAAAGCAACATCACCCCAGAGTTGAAAACGACTGGTGCTTGCACAGGGGACTACCTTTACCTTTTTTACCACTAAGACCCCTAGATCCTTTTTGCAAATGGTACTACTAAGACAAGTCTTCCCCATCATATAACCATGCATTAAATTTTTTCTACCAAAATGCAGGACTTTACATTTATCCCTCTTAAAATGCATTTTATTGGTTTTAGCCCAGTTTTCCACCCTGTCAAGTTCATCCTGTATGCTCTTTCTGACTTGTACTGTATTTGCAACCCCTCCCAAATTAGTATCATCGGCAAATTCAATAAGCATTCCCTCTATTCCTTCACCTAAATCATTCATAAAGATGTTGAACAAAACAGGCCCCAGGACAGATCCTTGAGACACTCCACTTGTCACTCCTCTCCAAGAGGATGAGGTACCATTCACAAGCACTCTTTTGGTGTGATCTGTTTACCAGTTACATATCCACCTAATGGTAGCAGGATCCAAACCACATTTTTACCAACTTGTCAACAAAGAGAGTATGTGGAGCCTTATCAAAAGCGTTACTGAACTCAAGATAACAGCGTCTACAGCATTCCCCTGATTCAGCAAGGTAGTCACTTTCTTAAGAAAAAGAGATCAGGTTAGTCTGACATGACTTGTTCTTGAGAAACCCATGCTGGCTCTTAGTATTCACAGCCATCCTTTCTAAATGTTCCAGGACTGACTGCTTGATGATTTGTTCTAACACTTTTCCAGGGATAGACATCAAGCCGATGGGTCAGTAGTTACCCACATCCTCCTTTTTCCCCTTCTTGAAGATGGGGACAACATTCGCCCACCTCCAGTCTTCCAACACTTCTCCTGTTCTCCAAGAATTCTCAAAAAATAATAGCCAAAGGCTCAGAAATTACATCTTGAAACTCTTTTAGA
This sequence comes from Heteronotia binoei, assembly GCF_032191835.1. Taxonomy (NCBI): domain Eukaryota; kingdom Metazoa; phylum Chordata; class Lepidosauria; order Squamata; family Gekkonidae; genus Heteronotia; species Heteronotia binoei. The sequence goes on from NC_083223.1 coordinate 275,319,949, forward strand.
ACCCTTGGATATAGTTCTTCTGACCCTGAGTTTCATTTATGTACTATCCCTATGTTTGACTATACAGACTTTCATTGGCAGGGTGATGTATTCTCTACCTTTATGCTTCCATCTGGGTGTGAACCCAGAAACGGCATGGTTAGTGTGCTTGACCAACTTTCCTTGTGTAGTTTGTGGCAGGGCTGGAAAGTTGGCATCATCAGACAGTGTGTTCTGTGGCAGGAAAGCTGGCACCAGAGTGAGAAACCGTGAACCAGCATGGTTGGTGTGCTTGGCCAACTCCCTTGTGCTCTTTGTGGCAGGGCTGGAGGATTGGCACCTGGGTTTGCTATGGGGAGCTCTGTAAAGCAGACCATGATCAGATTGTGTTTTGTGTGGCAGTGAATTTGGCAACTGGGTTTGTTGGTGCGAGGCCAGCAGAACTCATAGAGTAAATAGATAGATGTATGTAGTGCTTTGGGTCCTATACAGATTCTCTGATATGAAGTCCAATGATCTTGGGCCTTGGAACTTTTGTGTGGGACAGTCCCCTCAAGCTGCACATCAGTTTGGGGAGCTCTCTCCCAAACCCTTTGCTCCACAGAGTCACTTTTCCCACAGTAATTACAGGGGGAGAAGTGGCTTTCTGTCACTATTGGGAACAATGAGCCATTTGGGGTAACCACAGAAAGGGACCCCCTGGCCCAATCCTTGGGAGAGAGTCCTCTGCAGGAGCCCTAAGGTTTTGGGGGCACCCCCTCAAACTCCCCGTCCCGCAGTAGTCTTTGAGTATAGCCTATGTTGCCATGTTGCTAGGGTACAATGGTGGAATGAGGGCATCCTTTTTGGGTGTCCCTTGAATCGGACCCCCTGACCCAATATTTTTCGGCATTGTAATTTCTGTAGGGGAGAGTCCCTTGCAGGTTCCATCTAAATATGGGGACTCTCCCTCAACCCCCCGCCCCTCCAGGCAGCTTCCAATATACTATGTTGGCATAGACTTCAATCGCCCATAGGATATAATGGAGTTGTATATTTGGGAATAGCCGAATATCTCCCATATATTCGGCTATTCTGAATTCCACTATTCGGAAATATACGGTATTGTGAATTTTTCAGCCCTTAATACTTCTGAATTTAAATTTTTCCAATCTTTTTTTTTTTTTGCACATCCCTAATAAGAACATAAGAGAAGCCATGTTGGATCAGGACAATGGCCTATCCAGTCCAACACTCTGTGTCACACAGTGGCCAAAAAACCTAAGTAGCATCACGAGCTCCATCCCTGGGGCCAGGACACCAGAAGCCCTCCCACTGTCCCCACCTCCCACCGAGTACCAAGAATACAGAGCATCAATGTCCCAAACAGAGAGTTCCAACAAAACGCTGTTGGTCAAACGTGGAATACTGGGTGCAGTTCTGGAGGCCTCACTTCAAAAAAGATGTGGACAAAATCCAACAGTTGAAGAAAAGTGTAACAAGGATGATCAAAGGCCTGGAGGAAGAACCTTATGAGGAAAGGTTGAGGGTTTTGGGAATGTTCATTCTGGGGAAGAGGAGATAGAGTGGGGACATGATTGCTCTCTTTAAATATTTGAAAGGCTGTCATTCAGAGGAGGGGAAAGAGCTGTTCCACTTGTCAGCCATGGATAGGACCCGAAGCAATGGGCTGAAATTACAAGCAGAAAAATACTGGTTTGATATCAGGGTGTTTTTTTAATGGTCAAAGTAGTTCAGTGGTGTAACCAGCTGCGTAGGAAGGTGATGAGCTCTCCCTTCATTGGGAGTCTTCAAAATGTGGTTGAATGATTATTATTTTTTTTAGTTGCTTTTGGTTGATCCTGCATGGAGCATGGTGTTGGATTAGATAGCCCCTTCCAACTCTATGATTCTAATTGAATACAGATTTTGAAATACACACATTAAAGCAACAGGACAACATTTGAATCCAGTGTCACATTTAAGAGCAAACAAAGTTTTGATTCTGGGTAGAAACTGTTGTGTGCATGCACACTTCTTCGGACACATTGAAACGTATCTTTAAGCCATACTTGCAAGTAGAGAAAGGTTGTGGGGGTAATTGTCAAGATGGTTTGTCCAGGTGGGGGTTTTGCAGGTGCAAAGACTTGTCTAGGTGGGCAGATGTATTTGTCTGAAGCAATAGAACAAAAATTGGAGTCTGGTAGCACATGTAAGACCAACAAAGTTTTATTTGGAATGTAAGCTTTTGTGTGCATGCACTCAAAAGCTTCCATTCTGAATAAAACTTTGTTGCTCTTAAACGGTCTACCAGACTCCAGCTTAAGTCTATCGGTGTACAGTCTACTGCTGAGTAATGACCCCTCCCCAGTTTTCAGAGTAAGTAGCAACTGAATCCACAAGAGAAATTTTGATGCAGGCAGAAGCTTTATTGAAAGAAAAGGAGAATGAGTGACATTATTTATAGTGAAGCAGTTTCATAGATAAATACTTTCATGAGCTTTTCCACTTTCCATTTAGAAGAAGAAGATGATATTGGATTTATATCCTGCCCTCCACTCTGAAGAGTCTCAGAGCGGCTCACAATCTCCTTTATCTTCCTTCACCACAACAGACACCCTGTGAGGTGGGTGGGACTGGAGAGGGCTCTCACAGCAGCTGCCCTTTCAAGGACAACCTCTGCCAGAGCTATGGCTGACCCAAGGCCATTCCAGCAGGTGCAAGTGGAGGAGTGGGGAATCAAACCCGGTTCTCCCAGATAAGAGTCCGCACACTTAACCACTACACCAAACTGGCTAGAATTTAACTAGGATAACTTAAAGGTTGCAGCACAAATGAATGAATAAATGAACAATTCAGATTTGAATTAGGAAGTGTCATTCTCTCTGACACCCAAGTCCATAGAGTCGTCAGCCATCAATCCGTTCCAGACTTTTCAGGTAGCCGTTTCCTTCCCGTTCTCGTGAAGCTCCCCTTCTGGCTTAACAGGGAGAACCACAGATGCGACCACAAGGAGGACAACCGCCGCAGGCTGTGTAGCCTCCCACGCGGAGAGGCTCACAGGAGGCAGCCAGAACTGGCCCTGGGATCACAACGACACAGGGAGGTGGCTGTATCGTAACTTCCGACGGTGGGATTTGGTTGATGCAAGAGACGCTGGCCCCGCTTGTGATGCCCAGGCAACGTGCTGAAGTTGAAGTACCACAGCAAGAGGAGCATGAACTGGGACAGCAATCCAGTTTGCCCAGACCTCCTGTAGGGTAGCCACATGGAGAGCAGCAAGGTTGGGAGCAGCAAGGCTGGGGGCAAGATGGGATGGCGCAAGATGGAGGGCAGCAAGACATCTTGGAAATGTGGAGGTTGGCCTGGAATGACATTATGAATGGATGGGAAATGACAACATGAAAGACTGAGGTGAAAAAGAAACTGAACAAGATCACAAGTATAACCATTCTCCCATGGAGTAAACAAGCTAACTTGTAAGTTCTTGGAGGATTGGCTACATCAATGTGTGGCCTAATATGCAAAGGAGCTCCTGCTAGAATTCCACCCCTGCTTTTGGGTAAACAAGTGTGCTAGACAGCCACAACCAGACAGGTAGATCCTTTCCTTTGTTATCCCTTAAGCTGGTACCTTCCTGCCTTTAAACACATTATTGTGATTCATCTCCTCTGCTGCCAACATTAGCACCTTAGAGACCAACAAGATACAGGGGATACAACATTTTGAGAGTCGAAGCTCCTCTCATCAGATATCTGTAACAAAGGAACTATGCTCCCCGGGGATTTTTTTTTTTTTTGTAGCAGGAACTCCTTTGCATATTAAGCCACACACCCCTGATGTAGCCAATCCTCCTGGAGCGTACAGAAGGTCCTGTACTAAGAGCCCTGTAAGGAATTCTAGCAGGACCTTCTTTGCCTATTAGGCCACACACCCCTGATGTAGCCAATCCTCCTGGAGCTCTCAGAAGGCCCTGTACGAAGAGCCCTGTAAGGAATTCTACCAGGACCTCCTTTTCCTATTAGGCCACACACCCCTGATGTAGCCAATCCTCCTGGAGCTTACAGTAGGCCCTGAAGAAGAGCCCTGTAAGCTCTTGGAGGATTGGCTACATCAGGGGTATGTGGCCTAAGATGCAAAGCAGCTCCTGCTACAAAAAAAAGCCTGGGATATAATAAAAGAGTGACCAGTCTGTTGGGGTCAGGTTAGGAAAAAAGTAACTTTTTATCCACACATTTGATTAATGTTTAAACAAACCTAAAGGACAGTGGATAGCGAAGCTCAAATTTCCACTATAAAAGTCGAAGAAGAAAACGTAGGCATTATGGGACAAGATTTGGGTGAAATAGTGAGACATAGAGGCATGCATATATAACACAAATCATTCTTGGAGCATTGGCTACATCATGGGCGTGTGGCCTAATATGAGAAGGCGTTCCTGTGGGGTGGGGGAAGCCCTGAGCAGCATGCAATTTTTTTCCATGCATTTCTACATCGACACTCGTCTGTTTCCCATGTTTGAGACCAACAAAGCTTCATTCAGGCTGTGAGCTTTCATGGGCATGCACAGTTTGACAAACAGGATGGAATCAGACTCATCCGTCCATATATGCATAAGGCAGAGTCTGAACAGCAAATCAGCATAGAAGCGTGCAATATGCTTTAACAGATGCAAACAGAAATAACAAGCTCAATTCATAACGTCGTTATAGTTTAGATTTCGTCGCAGGAGGAAACACGCAAATGTCTTGAAGGGTTAAAGAATGTTAAGAATGATCATACGGCCCGGTTCTCCCGTTTCCTGTCAAGCACGGAGGTGCCTTGGAACCTGCTTCTACTTCTTTCTTACTTACTTCAGATGCGAACATTCGTGAGTTAGAAATGCCACTGAGCGAATCGAAAACTTTCCCAAAGGACGAACATTCGTAACTTGCTCCCCAGGGTTTTTTCTTTCTTTTTGGTAGCAGGAACTCCTCTGCATATTAGGCCACACACCCCTGATGTAGCCAGTCCTCCTGGCGTATACAAAGGGCCCTGTACTAAAAGTCCTGTAAACTCTAAGAGGATTGCCTGCATAAGGGTATGTGGCCTAATATGCAAAGAAGAAGAAATTGGATTTATATCCCGCCCTCCATTCCGAAGAGTCTCAGAGTGGCTCACAATCTCCTTTACCTTCCTCCCCCACAACAGACACCCTGTGAGGTGGGTGGGGCTGGAGAGGGCTCTCACAGCAGCTGCCCTTTCAAGGACAACCTCTGCCAGAGCTATGGCTGACCCAAGGCCATGCTAGCAGGTGCAAGTGGAGGAGTGGGGAATCAAACCCGGTTCTCGCAGATAAGAGTCCGCACACTTAACCACTACACCAAACTGGCTCTTTTAAGTTCCTGCTTAAAAAACAAAACAAAACCCTGCACATCATACAAATTTTCTCAATGCATTGCTACATCAGCATCTGTCTGTTTCCCATGCTAGAGTCTAATAGCACTTTTATGACCAACAGAGTTTTATGCAGGCTGTGAGCGTTCATGTGCGTACACATTTTGTCAAACAGCAAATCAGCATAGAAGCATGCAATATGCTTTAACAGATGCAAGCAGAAATAACAAGCTAAATTCATAAGGCCATTATAGTTTAGATTTAGTTCCAGGAGAAAACAAGCAAATGTCTAGGAGTGCAAAACAATCTTAAGAGTGATCATGCGGTCCTGTTGTCCCGTTTCCTGTCAAGCGTGGAGGTGCCTTGGAATCTGCTTCTCCTTCTTTCTTACTTTCTTCAGATGCGAACATTCGTGAGTGAGAAATGCCACTGAGCGAATCGGAAACTTTCCCAAAGGACGAACATTCGTAACTTGCTTCCTGACTTTCTGTATTTGTTTCTTGCAATATACATCATACACAATGATTAAAAAGCTACAATGGACTTACCAAGAGCAACAGCAGCAGAGAAGCAAGCAAGAGAAGCTGAGCAGCGTTGTGGAGATGGTTGCAGGTGTCAAGAGCTTTTATACCATTTTGGGGGAGTATTATATGTATGACTCATTTGTGAGTATTTATCTTGTTCGATATTTGAGTGCTCCCTAGGGCATTTTTCAAAATGTTTAACCTCATATTACATCGTAAGTGTTTTTTACCCTGTAGTCTTCCCTTAGTATTCAATATTATAGGACTTGGTAAGAAGCGCTATCCATGTTTTGTTGTGTGTGATCGGGAATGAACCCGCGGCGTCTCCTAGTTGACTACATTGGCAGCAAATCACCGGCTTGGGCTGGAATGCAAAAATTTAAATATCCCAATATTAGTCTGCCCTGACCATCCTAGCCATTACCTACTTAATCCCTCACATCAAGTCAAATTATGGCTGCCCAGTCCCTTCTAGTTGTTCATCCTGGGTCATAGAATCATCGAGCTGGAAGGAAATCCCAGGGTGATCTGGTCCAACCCCCTTCATAACCCTGGGGGTCCCTTCCAACTCTTTGATTCTATGTTTCTATGTTTATGGGGAGGGACGGTGGCTAAGTGGTAGAGCATCTGCTTAGTAAGCAGAAGGTCCCAGATTCAATCCCTGCCATCTCCAACTAAAAAGGGTCCAGGAAAGTAGGCGTGAAAAACCTCAGCTTGAGACCCCGGAGAGCCGCTGCCAGTCTGAATAGACAATACTGACTTTGATGGACCGAGGGTCTGATTCAGTATAAGGCAGCTTCATATGTTCCTCATGTGTTCTATGTACCATTATATATTTCTATGTACTATTGTTTCAAACAGGCTTGAAATGATCAGTCAGAAACATGTCAGAAATCAAGTTTTGTTGTTCAGTTGCACTGTCAAGCCCAACTCTTTGTGACTCCAAGTCATGCCAGGTCCTCCTGCCTTCTAACATCCTCTGAAATTTGCTCAAATTCATGTTAATTATATCAGTAACACTGTCCTGCCATCTCATCTTTGCTGTTCCCTTTTTCTTTTGCCTTCTGTCTTTCCCAGCATCAGGGTCTTTATCAGGGTTCGGTGGCCAAAGGATTTGGTGGCCAGAGGATTTGAGCTTCAGCTTCAGCATCTGACCTTCCAGGGAACACTCAGAGTTGATTTCCCGTAGGACTGACTGATTTGATCTTCTTGCAGTCCAAGAGTCTTCTCCAGCACCACAATTCGAAAGTATCTATTCTTCTGCACTCGGCCTTCCTTATGGTCCAACTCTCACAGCCATGCATTCTACTGGGAATATCATTGCTTTTACTATATTGCCTTTTGTTGGCAGGGTGATATATTCTCTACCATTAAACTGCTACTGAAATGGCTCAAATGTTCATAGACATTGACCAAAGGAGGATCCTTCCTCTAAGCAGTCAGAAACCTATACACAACTCAGGGAAAATAGTATTCAAACAATCTTTTCTGAAGCATACTGAGGTCTAAGATTTTATATCTAACACTTTGTCAGTGTTTGCAGATCCTTGGAAGAAGTGGACATTGGTTTAAAATTAAGGATTTCTGAAGAAACAGAATAATAGCATAAGGAATTGAAAACTGAATACAGATTTTGAAACACACACACACGGAAACGGTGCTCAACATGGGAAAAACAGAAGATATAAGGAGGGAATGAAGTTCCAAACTAGGATAAGCATAGGGGTAGTACATAAATGCCTAGTTTCTTTAAATGAAACTCAGGGCCAGATGAATTGCATCCAAGGGTTCTAAATGGGATTGTGGATGTAATTTCTGAGGCACTGGCTATTATTTTATTGGAGAACAGGAGAGGTGCCGGAAGATTGGAGGCGGGCGAATGTTGTCCCAATCTACAAAAGGGGAAAAAAGATGATCCGGGTAACTACCGACCCATCAGCTTGACGTCTAAACCTGGAAAAGTTTTAGAACAAATCGTCAAACAGTTGGTCCTAGAACATTTAGAAAGAATGGATGTGATTACTAAGAGCCAGCATGGTTTTCTCAAGAACAAGTCATGTTAGACTAACCTGATCTCTTTTTTTGAGAAAGTGACTACCTTGCTGGATCAGGGGAATGCTGTAGATATCATTTATCTTGATTTCAGTAAGGCTTTTAATAACGTTCCACATACTATCCTTGTTGACAAGTTGATAAAATGTGTTTTGGATCCTGTTGCTTTAGGTGGATCTGTAACTGGTTGACAGATTGCACCTAAAGAGTGCTTGTAAGTGGTTCCTCATCCTCTTGGAGAGGAGTGACAAGTGAAGTGCCTCAACAGTGTGATGTGGTGGCTAAAAAGGCAAATTTAATTTGGGGCTGTATCAACAGAAGTATAGTGTCCAGATCATGTGATGTGATGGTATCGCTTTACTCTGCTCTGGTAGGACTTCACCTGGAGTATTGTGTTCAGTTTTGGGCACCGCATTTTAAGAAGGATATAGACAAGCTGGAACGGATCCAGAGGAGGGTGATGAAAATGGTGAGGGGTCTGGAGACCAAGTCCTATGAAGAAAGGTTGAAGGAGTTGGGCATGTTTAGCCTGGAGAGGAGGCAGCTGAGAGGTGAAGTACTTGAAGGGCTGTCACATAGAGGATGGTGTGGAATTGTTTTCTGTGGTCACAGAAGGTAGGACCAGAACCAATGGGCTGAAATTAAATCAAAAGAGTTTTCGGCTCAACATTAGGAAGAACTTCCTGACCATTAGAGTGATTCCTTTGTGGAACAGGCTTCTTCGGGAGGTGGTGGGCTCTCCTTCCTTGATGGTTTTTAAACAGATGCTAGATGGCCATTTGACAGCAATGAGGATCCTATGAATTTAGGGGGAGGTGTTTGTGAGTTTCCTGCATTGTGCAGGGTGTTGGACTAGATGACCCTGGAGGTCCTTTTCAACTCTATGATTTTATGATTCTACACTAAAGCAACAGGGCAAAGTTTGAGTCTAGTGTCACATTTAAGAGCAACTAAGTTTAATTCTGTATAGAAGCTTTGGTATGCATGCACACTTCTTCAGATGCATTGAAATTTATCCTTAAGCCTTACCTGTAAGGAGGAAAAGGGTTAGGGGGTGATTGATAGGATGGGTTGTAACTACTGTGAGAACTAGATGAAGATAAGATGCCTGGGAGAGAGAAGGTAGAGAAAGAAGTACTTTTCTCCCTTTTTCACAATACAAGAACTCATGGGCACTCAAAGAAATTGCTGAGCAGTCGGTTTAGAACAAATAAAAGGAAGTGCTTCTTCACCCAAAGGATGATTAACACATGAAATTCAGTTCCACAGAAGGCTACAAGCACAGCCAGCTTCAAGAAGGGATTGGATAAACATCTGGAGCAGAGGTCCATCAGTGGCTATTAGCCACAGGGTATTGTTGGAATTCTCTGTCTGGAGCAGTGATGCTCTGTCTTCTTGGTGCTTGGGAGGGGCAACAGTGTAAGGGCTTCTAGTGTCCTGGCCTCACTGGTGGACCTCCTGATGGCACCTGCTTTTTGAGTGGTGGTATAATCACTGTTGGGATAGCTTCGCTTTAACCTCCTTTTAAGTGCCAGGTGAAAAGCTTTTCTTTCCTCTCAGGCTTTCAATTATAGCATTCTGTCTTTCCAAGCAGCCTTTTATGATCTGCTTCCAACCTGAGGACAGTTCCGTACATGTCATTTTATGCTTTTCTGAGTGGTGCTTTATGCTGTCTTTACAGCTTGCTTATTATGAATTGTTTTTTGTGCTCTTTGTTTTTATTGCTGGCCTAAAGTCATCCAGAAGAGGTGACGGATGAGTGTTCCTTTGTAGAAACCTAGCATTAACCTAACCAGGCCTTGAATTCAGCAGGAACTCACAGAAAAATCTCCAATGGCAACACGTTCTTGAAAGTACTAAATAAGCAATATATACTAGCAACGTGCTGATAAAGAACAGGTATGACCCCATTTCAAAGAGGAGGAGGAGGAAATTGGATTTATAACCCACCCTTCACTGGGAGTCTCAGAATGGCTTAAAATCTCTTTTCTCTTCCCCTTCTCACAACAGACACCCTGTGAGGCAGGTGAGGCTGAGAGAGCTCTTTCATGAACTGCTCTTGAGAGAACAGCTCTTTCAATGACTGCTGCTGACCCAAGATCACTCAGCAGGTGCATGTGGAGGAGTGGGGAATCAAACCCAGGGTTCCCCCCCCCCCAGATTAGAGTCCACACACTTAACCACTACACCAAACTGACTTTCGGGGGTCAGGTCTCAATAAAGGGGTCAGGTTGCACTAAACACAAAAGAACCCCATACCCTCTTATTACTAAACTGAATTTAGGCAACATATAGAAAGGATGAAAAGTCTTAACATTTTATTTGAACCTCTTGGTTCACATATTTGTAAGGTATGGCTGCCTTCGGCTGCAGCAGTATTTTAAAAGCATTAGGCTTGTTATAGGCGGGGGTGGAATTCTAGCAGGAGCTCCTTTGCATTTTAAGCCACACCTCCCTGATGTAGCCAATCCTCCAAGAGCTTATAAGGCTCTTTTTTTGTAAACTCTTGGAGGATTGGCTATATCAGGGGTGTGTGGCCTAATATTCAAAGCAGTTCTTGCTAGAATTCCTCCCCTGGTTGTAGGGATGCAGTTGTCAAGCATGCGGGTTCAATGACGAGTCGAAGTTGATACAAAGACAACATTTATTGATAGACTGACACTTTGGTGTAACAGGTTCTTGAGAGTAATGCTGCCAATACATTGATACAATACTTTTAAGGCTTACTTCAAAAGGATTCCAAGGGATGGGGGGTGCGGGGTAGCATTCACACATAAACTATCATAACTGTCTACATTCCCATAGTGTTATCAGGACTGAGTCCTTGCTTTCCCCATATGGCTCGTACTCCCTTACAGGAATGTATGGGAAGGTGCTGATTACTTGGTTTCAGTTCTCACTACTTCTAATTATAAGCCATAAAGCAAGATGGGGGGAAGGGAAAGAATAACAAGCTAATAAAATTGGTGTGTGTGCTGCCTGGACAAAATGGGAGACCATCTGGGCTTAAAGCAGATGGTCTCCCAGTGGGCAGCCGTGTTGGTCTGAAGCAGTTGAACAAAGCAGGAGTCAAGGTGCACCTTTAAGACCAACCAAGTTCCGTTTACAATGTCAGCTTTCGTGCGCTCTCTAAGCACACTTCATCAGACGAGGGGATCAGGTATTGTGGGCTGAAATACAAGCAGTCTGTTGATTAAGAGTGCAGACTGGTCGCGTGGTAAAGCGGTGTGGCTTGGCCGTTTGGTCTGGATAGCCGTAAAAGGTAACGAAGTCCGCTGCCAATTGGTGTTTCTTTTAAATCTAGGTGAATCACAAAAGGACAGGCATTTCCCAGTTGTAGTCCACCTAACTGACTTATCAGCATCAATCTATACATTATAAACATCATTCTGGTCTGCCGTTAGAAAACAAGACTACATAAAAGGAAAATGGGTTAAGTATATGTAACGAGATTAATAGCCAATATCCCTTAGTTGAGTATGTCAATATAAAACATTATTCTGATACACTATTATAAAAAAAGAAATGCATTGGAATACTGTGGATGTATAGCTATACTCACTGAGAGTCGGTTTAGCATATGTAATGAGATTTTAAAAAGCCAATACCCCTGAAGTTGATGGTGAATTCTACAATGATGTTCCATAATCTGAAATTTTATATGTCTAGTGATACTCTCTACTTTATGTCAAGGGGACTTGATAGCTAAATTGCCCTCAAATGAGGTATAGGGGAATTTATTAGGTGGCCAAAGATGGCAAATGCACGGGGTCAATAACCTATGCATACAGGAGGCTATCTCCCCAGGAACCCTTCTAAATAACAAGATTTATGGCAAACTAAAAGAGTTTTAATTTTAAAAAATACTTCAAGCATACAAGAATAATAAATCACTCAGCAGTCATACAGTCCAAGGAAAATCAGCAGGAAAATTGGATAGGGAAACCAATATGGGAATAACACAGAGAAAGGGAATACTTTACCAAACTCAAAGAATCCAGAAGCATGAGTCAATAGTGATTACAATAACATAAGAGAAGCCATGTTGGATCAGGCCAATGGCCCATCCTCTCCAACACTCTGTGTCACACATAAGAACATAAGAGAAGCCATATTGGATCAGGCCAATGGCCCATCCAGTTCCAACACTCTGTGTCACATAAGAACATGAGAGAAGCCATGTTGGATCAGGCCAATGGCCCATCCAGTCCAACACCGTGTCACATAAGAACAGAAGAGAAGCCATGTTGGATCAGGCCAATGGTCCCTCCAGTCCAACACTCTGTGTCACATAAGAACAGAAGAGAACCCATGTTGGATCAGGCCAACGGCCCATCCAGTCCAACACTCTGTGTCACATAAGAACATAAGAGAAGCCGTGTTGGATCAGGCCAATGGCCCATCCAGTCCAACACTCTGTGTCACATAAGAGAAGCCATGTTGGATCAGGCCAGTGGCCCATCCACTCCAACACTCTGTGTCACACATAAGAACATGAGAGAAGCCATGTTGGATCAGGCCAATGGACCCTCCAGTTCAACACTCTGTGTCTCATAAGAACAAAAGAGAAGCCATGCTGGATCAGGCCAATGGCCCATTCACTCCAACACTTTGTGTCACACAGTGGCCAAACAAATCAGGTGCCATCAGGAGGTCCATCAGTGGGGCTGGGACACTAGAAATCCTCACACTGTTGTCCCTCCCAAACATCAAAGATAGAGGAACCAAGAAATGACCAGAGTATCTCGCAAGTAATGGGCCCAATACTGATTTGGTATTCGGGAGCAGCTCAAGCAGCAAAGGTAGGGGTACCTCAAGAGACATACCAATCTGGCCAAAAAAGCAGTCATCTTATAGCCAAATTTGTATCCTGAGGCTCTCTCAGATAACACCTTACATCACCTTTGGAATTGGCTTCCAGGAAATTAACAAAAGGATTAATGGGCATTGATGGTTTATGCACTTTGATCGGGCCAGGATTGCATCATATGGACTTAAGAGAAGCCATGTTGCCAGCACCGGCCCATGGGTGCCTGGCGTCCTAGGCAGGCTGCCCCCCGCCGCCTCCCCATGGCTGCGCTCCATACCAACCCCCCCCGGTGCCCCGCCAAGGCGTGGCAGCCACCCTCCTCCTCCCCCCTTCCCTCCCTTTCCCGTTTCCTTCCTCCCTGCCACTGCCACCTCTGCTAGCCCCCTCCAGCCTGCCCCTACCCTCTCTGGCCCGCTTGCTTGCTGCCCCTCCCCTCCGCCGCTCGGCAGGACTAAAACTAAGACCTGCTAGCTCCTGGCAGCCTGTGCTTGCGCATTAGACTCAGCAAAACATGCAGGTGCAGGCTGCCAGGAGCCGGCAGTTTTAGTCACACTGAGCGGCGGAGGGGAGGGGCGACGAGCAAGTGAGCAGAGTGGTGGAGGCACAGGGGGCGTCGGCGGGCCATAGGGGGCAGTGGCAGGGTGGAGGGGGCTAGCAGAGGTGGCAGTGGCAGGGAGGATGGAAAAGGGAAAGGGAGGTGTCAGGGGCGTCGGCAGGCCGGAGGGGGCTAGCGGTGGCTGTGGCAGCAGCGGCAGCGAGGGGTGAGGGAGGAAGGCAAACTCGGCAGTTGCCTGGCTAGGGCACTGGAGGGGAGAAGAGTCCAATTTTTTGCCTCCCACCTCCCAGAGCCCTAGGCAACCACCTAGTTTGCCTAGTGGGCGAGCTGGCCTTGCATGTTGGATCAGGCCAATGCCCCATCCATTCCAACACTCTGTGTCACACAGTGGCCAAAACAACCCAAGCACTATCAGAAGGTCCACCAGTGGGGCTAACAGCCCTCCCACTGTCCCACTCCAAGCACCAAGAATACAGAGCATCACTGCCCCAGAGTGTTCTAACAATACTCTGTGGCTAGTAGCCACTGATGGACTTCTGCTCCATATGGACCTCTGTTCCGATTCCCTCTTGAAGTTGTCTATGCTTCACCTGGTTCCTTGTATTTTTAAGCTGAGCATCAGCTTCAGTGCACTACACATAACTCTTGGCACACGGGCTCTGACCTTACACCTACCTTGATCAATTCTGGACCATGTGGTGAGGCATACAATAAGACACTGGATGCAATAGGTGTGCCCTTGATTAGGACATAAGGCTGTAGAATAAGAGGCCTCAAGAATATCTTCAAGCCTTTGTCACTTCATTAAATTTCCTTGTGGTCCAGCATTGTTCTATCGTTTTATTCTGTTCTGTATTATGAGCCAATATGTGTACTTACTTTTCTGACCTCTGAAGAAGACCAGTCCAGGTCGAAACGTGTCAGGTCAAGTTGAGTGGGTTCCCATTGTGGTTTTATGACTGCGCAAAGGACAGAGGCTAATGATGGGCCCCTCAGTGGTTTTAGCTTTCTACAATAAATACATGTATGTTGGTTTATGATTTATTTTGCAGTTTGTTTTAATTGCATATTAACCTTTCCGGTTTCTTACTCCAGTTTTTGGGTTAAGTTCCCCCCCCCTCTTTAATCTAACACTAAATGATTATCTAATGTGACATCAGAGGTCTTCTTCTTCTTGGCTTGACTTCGCGAATGGAGATTTAAGAAAGATGCAGTAGTCCATGTCTGCTGCAGGCTCGCTGGTGGCTGACAAGCCCAATGCGGGACAGGCAGGTCCGGCCACAGTGGCCGCAGGGAAAAGTCTAATTTGGGGTTGGTGCTGTAGCAGTGCGATTCTTCCTCAGTCTCCTTTTGTCCTCAAGACCAGCTATGCATGTGTTCTCAAAGGAAGAGACAGCCTGGTGGATGGTGTGCCTCCATGCTTTGCAATCTGAGGCTAGGTCAGACCACTGGTGATGGTTGATGCGACAGGTGCCAAGGGATTTCTTCAAGGAGTCCTTGTACCTCTTCTTTGGTGCCCCTCTATTTCGATGGCCGGTGGAAAGTTCGCCATACAGGGGTCTATGTGACACCAAACTGGCAAATGTGAACTTAACCACTACACCAAAATGGCAAGGTTGTTAGCCCTGGACCTTCTCTCCGCCATTAATGGACTGTGAGTCCCTCGTCCTGGTGCCAGACTCCAATGGCCTCTTCGTTAAAATGGTCTTTCTGTGGCCCTAGAAACTAGGACCAGAACCAATGCATTGAAATTAAATCAAAAGAGTTTCTTCTTCTTCATTAGAAGAAGAAGAAGAAGATAGAAGATATTGGATTTATATCCCGCCTTCCACTCCAAAGAGTCTCAGAGCGGCTCACAATCTCCTTTACCTTCCTCCCCCACAACAGACACCCTGTGAGGTGGGTGGGGCTGGAGAGGGCTCTCACAGCAGCTGCCCTTTCAAGGACAACCTCTGCCAGAGCTATGGCTGACCCAAGGCCATGCTAGCAGGTGCAAGTGGAGGAGTGGGGAATCAAACCCGGTTCTCCCAGATAAGAGTCCGCGCACTTAACCACTACACCAAACCTGCTCTCTGCATTAGGAAGAACTTTCTGACTGTTAGAGCGGTTCCTCAGTGGAACAGGCTTCCTCGGGAGGTGGTAGGCTCTCCTTCCTTGGAGGTTTTTAAACAGAGGCCAGATGGCCATCTAACAGCAATGAAGATCCTGTGAATTTAGGGGGAGGTGTTTGTGAGTTTCCTGCATTGTGCTGGGGGTTGGACTAGATGACCCTGGAGGTACCTTCCAACTCTAGGATTCTATTCTATGAACATTAGGAAGAACTTCCTGATGGTTAGAGCAGTTCCTCAATGGAACAGGCTTCCTCCTCGGGAGGTGGTGGGCTCTCCTTCCTTGGAGGTTTTTCAACAGAGGCCGGATGGCCATCTGACAGCAGTGAGGATCCTGTGGATTTAGGGGGAGGCATTTGTGAGTTTCCTGCCTTGTGCAGGGGGTTGAACTAGATGACCCTGGAGGCCCCTTCCAACTCTATGATTCCATGATCCAGAAAGATGATCATTGCTGAAGACTTAATCCAGCTGTGGTGTAACCATAGATAATCATTTGGTGCTAGATTAACCCGTCGTATTTCTTTGTTTTAGTGATGGTCTGCAATAGGTAAAACCATGAATGCCCACGATCAGTCCTTTTAAGCTTGCAATGAATGTGTCACTAAGTTGTCTTGGGAACTCTGATCGTACTGCTCCTGCTGGGTTCTTGGTTTTGTGTACTGATTTTGCATGTAAACTGATTAAATCTCGTACGTTACACTAGGATTAATGGAGCAACGGGTGTAGAACTTGAGAAGTCTTCTTTAAAAATACTTGGCAAAGGAAGTGGGAAGA
Organism: Heteronotia binoei; assembly: GCF_032191835.1. Lineage (NCBI taxonomy): Eukaryota > Metazoa > Chordata > Lepidosauria > Squamata > Gekkonidae > Heteronotia > Heteronotia binoei. Next base: position 275,336,107 of record NC_083223.1, read on the forward strand.
GAAAAGTCTTTTTAATGCCATAAATAGAAGTGACAGGCACGAGAGTAGATGGCTTTAAAGAGGATTAGTGGAGGCATAATATATATTTTTTTTTCTGTTCAGAAGCTACATGACTCAAATGATGAATGGTTAGAGGACAGGGGACTGCAGAGGACAAAGTACCTTTGTGGTCTCTTTGGGACACCCCGATAAGCGTCTGGCTGACTGCAGAACTAGAAGGATGTGTGTTGTGGTCCAGCAAGAAGTATGAACAGGCAATGTTGCCTTCCACTGAGTCATTGAACTGAATGTGGATAGCTCTAAGAACATAAGAGAAGCCATGTTGGATCAGGCCAGTGGCCCATCCAGTCCAACACTCTTTGTCACACAGAAGCAACTGAATCCACAAGAGAAATTTTGATGCAAGCTAAAGCTTTATTGGGGGGGGGGGGGATAAGGAGAGGGAATGACATAATTTCCAGTGAATCAGTTTCAGGAATGACAAACATACTTTGTTTACTCAGCAAACAGTGGCTTTTTCACTGCCCATTCAGCTGGGATAGCTAAAACGCTACAAAGCAAAGAAAATACAGGAATGAACACAGGTTACTGTTTAGGCAGGAAGATCTCTGAGGTCCCCTCAAACATATGGAGGTCAACCGAGGGAAGATGTTCCTACCTTCTGGTCTCAAAATCAACATGGATTTAAGAACATGAAGTGAAGCGTAGAGAGTGAGAAAACTCTTTTAAGGTGACAATAGAGAGAATGCAAAGTAACTATCAGGTTTGCATTCATGGGGTTTTGCAATCTTGTTAAGTGCCAACTGGTCCTAATTTGAACTAAGAAGTGCCATTCTTTCTGACACCCAACTCTGTGAAGCCGTCAGCCATCAATCCATTCCAGACTTTTCAGGTAGCCGTTTCATTCCCGTGCTTGTGAAGCTCCCCCTTCCAGCTTAACAGGGAGAACCGCAGATGCGACCACAAGGGGGGCAACCGCTACAGGCTGTGTAGCCTCCCACGCGGAGAGGCTCACAGGAGGCAGCCAGAATCGGCCCTGGGACTGTAACGACACAGGGAGGTGGCTTTATCGTAACTTCTGATGGTGGGATCTGGTTGAGGCAAGAGACGCTGGCCCCGCTGGTGAGGCCAAGGCAACGTGCGGATGTCGAGGTACCGCAGCATGAAGACGAGCATGGATTGGGGCAGCAACCCAGTTTGCCCAGACCACCTGTGGGGTAGCTACATGGGGAGCAGCAAGGTTGCGGGCAGCAAGGTTGCGGGCAGCAAGGCTGGGAGCAGGATGGAATGGCGCAAGATGGAGGGGAGCAAGACATCTTGGGAAATTTGGAGGTGAGTCTGAAATGACATTATGAAAGTATGGGAAATGTCATTAAGAACATAAGAGAAGCCATGTTGAATCAGGCCAGTGGCCCCTCCAGTCCAACACTCTGTGTCACATAAGAACATAAGAGGAGCCACGATGGATCAGGCCAATGGCCCATCCAGTCCAACAGTCTGTGTCACACAGTGGCAAAAAACCCAAAAAAACCAGGTGCCATCAGTTGGTCCACCAGTGGGGCCAGGACACTAGAAGCCCTCCCACTGTGGCCCTCCCCAAGCACCAAAAATACAGAGCATCACTTGCCCCAGACAGAGAGTTCCAACAATACGCTGTGGCTAAAAGCCACTGATGGACCTCTGCTCCATATGTTTATCCAGTCCCCTCTTGAAGCTATCTATGCCCGTAGCTGCCGCCACCTCCTGTGGCAGTGTGAATTCCACGTGTTAATCACCCTTTGGGTGGAGAAGGACTTCCTTTTACCTGTTCTAACCCAACTGCTCAGCAATTTCATTGAGTGCCCACAAGTTCTTGCATTGCGAAAGACGGAAGAACAAACTGATCAAAGTTGAAAATGAAACCATTGTCTCAAAGAGTATAGTGACATAGAATCCACATTTCAAATGGTCATTTCAAAGGAGAGCCGGTTTGGTGTAGTGGTTAAGTGTGCGGACTCTTATCTGGGAGAACCGGGTTTGTTTCCCCACTCCTCCACTTGCACCTGCCAGCATGGCCTTGGGTCAGCCATAGCTCTGGCAGAGGTTGTCCTTAAAAGGGCAGCTGCTGTGAGAGCCCTCTCCAACCCCACCCACCTCACAGGGTGACTGTTGTGGGGGAGGAAGGTAAAGGAGATTGTGAGCCGCTCTGAGACTCTTCGGAGTGGAGGGCGGGATATAAATCCAATATCTTCTTCTTTAACCCAGGAGCAATTATTTCCACTGGAGTGGAAATCATTTGCAATTCTAAGAGATTGTCAGGGCACACCTTTATTTTATTTTATTTTATTTTATTTATTACTTTCAATTTATATCCCGCCCTCTCCGCAAGCGGACTCAGGGCGGCTGGAGGTTGACAACCCTAATATCAGGGGTGGAATTCTATCAGGCGCTCCTTTGCATATTAGGCCACACGCCCCTGATGTAGCCAATCCTCCAAGAGCTTACAAGACTCTTTTTTTGTAAGCTTTTGGAGGATTGGCCACATCAGGGGTGTGTGGCCTAATATGTCAAGGAGCTCCTGCTAGAATCCCACCCTTGTCTAATATGAACTGAAAAATAGATGTATGGGACTTCTGCCTTTCACCTTAACCATGCAGGTGTCTCAGGCTCCGGAGTGGCAGCAAACAAATTTCCTCAGAAATCCACCTGCACTTTCTCCTTTTACCCCCTTCTCTCAGAATCTCCGCAAGTGCCTTCTACTTCCTTCCTGCCTTTAGATGTGAACCTTCCTGCATGAGAAAATTGAATGTATGGGACTTCCACCATTCATCCCATTCATGCAGGTGTCTTAGGTTCAGGAGAGGCAGCAAACACGCTTCCTCAATACATTTCTACTTCAACATCTGTCTATTCCCCCTGAGCGAGACATGCCGCTGATTGCATCAAAACCATTTCCAAAGGTGGGACTTTAGTAACTCCCTTCCCGACTGTCTGTCCTGGTTTCTTGCTGTATATATCGTTTACAACGAGAAGAAGATACAGTGCACTTACCGAGAACAATAGTTGCAGAGAAGCAAGCAAGAGATCCGAGCAGCGTTGTGGAGATGGTTGCAGGTGTCAAGAGCTTTTATACCGTCTTTTGTGAGCATGAAATGTATGACTCATATCCGAGCATTTGTTTTGTTAAACATTTCAATCTTCCCTGTGGCATTTTTAAGGTGTTTGACCTCATATTACGGTGCGAGCATATTTTGCCCTGTAGTCTTCCTCCTCATTTAATATTAAAGGTCTTGTTCCGGAGTCCCTTCCATGTTTAGCTGTTTCAGATCACGAATAAACCTGCAGCATCTCCTGGCTGACTATCGTAGGAGCAAATTGTAGGATTGTGGATGTGCCCATTGTTTGGTGGGGCCCCACCAAGCTTCCTGGAAGCTTCCTTATCACTACCCTTCCAGGAAGCCCCACCAAACAATGGGCACATCCACAAAACAATTGCCCTTTCATCACACCCCCTCCAGCCTACGAATAGCAGCTCTCCAGCAGCCCTGGTCCCACTCAATGCACAGCAGCCAAGAAGGTCTGAGCGCCTGCTCTGGCTGCAACGCCACTGAGGATGTTCTCCGCAGCTGAGAACGAAACGTCTGGAAGGAAAACTTTCTCCAGTAGAACACGGCACTTGAGCCCGAAAAATTCTACAAACCCTAGGAATTTACTACATTCAGCTATTCAAGACAGATACCGTTTTCGCACACAGCTTACCACGCAGTCACGTTCCTGTTCTCTCCACAGCGTCCGTCGGATTCCCCACTATCTGCGCCGGAGTTACAGGAAGTGCCACGGCTTTTGCGTAGCAAATGTAAAGTGGGTTTTAGCAGTTTACGTTTGCTACGCAAAAGCCGTGACACTTCCTGCAACTCCGGCGCAGATCGTGGGAAATCCAACGGACGCTGCGGAGAGAACAGGAACGTGACCGCGTGGCAAACTGTGTGCGAAAACGGTCAGAGATTTTGAAATCTGATCCTACGTTCTGTCAGATTCCCTGCTGGTTTCCTGCTTCAGAATCTGGACAATAAAACTGGCTGACTCTGCCACTAGGCAAATTAAGCAATTGCCTAGGGTGCCAGTCTTCAGGGGGCACTGGATTGGGTGCCCCCACATGACTCAGTAGCATTATCAGTGCGGGGCGAAGGGCATCAGAAATTAGCCTTGCCTAGGGTGCTGGACAGTCTAGGATAGGGGTGTCAAACTCATTTGTTACGAGGGCTGGATCTGACATAACTGAGACCTTGTTGGGCTGGGCCATATCAGGCTGGTTCATGTGTATACCTATTTAAGATTAGATAGCAGAGATGTAAACTTTATAAGGGACATAGACAAACACAATTAAAGGCTTTTGTAAAATATTTAATTAAAATATTAGCACTCGATATTAAAGGTGCTTTCTTTGTAATTCTCCCACGGGATCCATGAAACTGAGCAAAAGAATATCTGGCTCTTTCCTTCCATCCAAAGGAGGCCAGGAAGGGGGGGGGGACCTCAGCCAATAGAAGGAAGAGACTTGGCTCAGTAGCTCTGCTGTGCAATGGAGAAAATAGAGATTTTGCTCTGTAGCTCCTGTGTGATTGAGCAAGCCTTGCAAAGCAAGCTGTTATGCAAAAGGAAGCAAGAGAGAGGGAGAAGGAAACAGACGGCATCCAGTTGCTTGAGGGCCTGATACAGCCATCAAACTGCTACCGTTTTCGCACACAGCTTACCTCGCAGTCACAATCCTGTTCCCTCTGCAGCGTCTGTCAGATTTCCCACCATCTGCGCCGAAGTTACAGGAAGTGCCGTGACTTTTGCGTAGCAAACGTAAACTGGGTTTTAGCGGTTTACGTTTGCTACGCAAAAGCTGCAGCACTTCCTGTAACTTCTGCGCAGATGGTGGGAAATCCGACCAGACGCTGTGGAGGGAACAGGATTGTGACTGATAGGTAAGCTGTGTGTGAAAACGGTCTGTATGTTTGACACCCCTGGTCTAGGGCTAGCCCTGGATAGATTTCCTAGCGTGTCAATATTTCATTCACTTCTTTCTCCTTTCTCTATTGCTGAAAATGAGGCAGTGTAGTGACGTAATTGGCTTAAGGACTAAACTCATAGCTTCAGGGAGCTCTTGCCACCATGAAGTTCAAGAGGAAATATGTGATGATGGTAATGAATTGAGAGCAAGTCTTTTATTCAAAAGAGAGGGTGGGGGCACTCTGAATCATAGAAATGGGGAGCAGAAATTGTGCAGGGTTATGGAAATGAGGACCACACACAAGCTCCATACAGTATCTAAACAGAACTAGCTGAGACCTATAAACAAAGGAAATAAGGAAGGGATGTGAGGAACCCTGACACATGATGGAATTTGCCTTACGGTTCACATCCAGTTCCCCTGTGGTGGAACATTGATTATAGTAAATGTGTGCACTTTTTTTCACCAAAACTCTGTATATAATTCTCTAATTGCCCCTGCTATTATTTTTATCTTAATAAATCATTAACTTTAAAACAACATCTGTTTCTGCCCGGAATCTGCACAACCTAATGAGGTGTTAGATGAAATCTGGGACCTCATTATACCTCAGGCAAAAGGATTCCCAATAACATTTGCTTCGAGCACAGGAATCCATGGGCATCACATCCGTCAAAAGAAGGATGCTCCTTTGGTCCAGGTGCATACACCTATAGACCAGTTGAGTATCTTGATCCCTCCCTGCTAAAGAATGTTGACCCAGGATGTTGACCCTAGAAAACCGGGCTAAAACCAATAATATGAATTTGAATTGGGATAAATTAAAGTTCTGCATTTAGGTAGGAGATATCTTTGGCAGTATTGGCAGTAGTATATGCAAAAAGGGATCTAGGGGTCTTAGTGGACCATACGCTGAACTTGAGTCAACAATGTGATGCAGTTATCGTTGGAACTCTCTGACTGTGGCAGTGATGCACTTTATTCTGGTGCCGGGGGTGGGGGGGTGGCGTAGTGGAAGGGTTCTAGCCCCACTAGTAGACATCTTGATGGCACTTGGGGTATTTTTGACACTATGTGACACAGAGTGTTGGACTGGATGGGCCATTGGCCTGATTCAACATGGCTTCTCGTATGTTCTTATGTGACACAGAATGTTGGACTGGATGGACGATTGGCCTGATCCAACATGGCTTCTCTTATGTTCTTATGTGACACAGAGTGTTGGACTGGATGGGCCATTGGCCTGATACAACATGGCTTCTCTTATGTGACACAGAGTGTTGGACTGGATGGGCCATTGGCCTGATCCAACATGGTTTCTCTTATGTTCTTATGTGACACAGAGTGGCTGTTGGCTGGGGACCCAAATTGCCTTTTTAGCCACCACTAAAGAACATAAGAACACAAGAGAAGCCATGTTGGATCAGGCCAATGGCCCATCCAGTCCAACACTCTGTGTCACATAGGAACATAAGAGAAGCCCTGTTGGATCAGACCAATGGCCCATCCAGTCCAACACTCTTTGTCACATAAGAACATAAGAGAAGCCTATTTCTAGCAGTACCACCCCAGCCAATTACCCAACTGCTGCCACAGTACAACGTAGGCGAAAAACACTTCTTCCAAAGCCAATATGAAAGAGGTGAAAATTCCTACCTCCCCCCCCCCCCACAAAGGAGGCGACCAGCCAAAAGCCTTCACTGCTTACAGGGCAGAAGGGCGGGCCATGATCTGGCAAAACTGAAGGAGGGAAGTGGGGTCAGCTAGAGTACATCTGCCCCCACCTCCTGCCAAAAGTACCCAGCTGCAGCAAGGCCGCTAAGCCCCGCCTCTCCCTCCTTCCAAGAGGGCCTTTTGGGAGATAATACACAGAACAATCTCACATATTCTATATATATACGTTTTCCAATGCATTTTGAGAACATGGTTTTGAAATTATGGTCATTTCAGATACCAAACTTTTGTAATTTTGAGTTACTAGAATTTTTTTGTGCCGCTGCGAGATTAGAAATTGCATCCAAATGGAAATCTCCTATGTGTCTATCTATTTTAAACTGGCATATTGAACTCCAGGAAATGCGTGTGCTCGGCAAGATAAAAGATTCAGCGAAGCAACAAAGCTCTGAATTCTACGAATCTTCCTTTTGAATGGTATGGCTCCCACATTTAGATTACCTTGCCTCCACGAAGCAATATTCTTCTCATTTCGAAGTCATCAATGTGGCCCCACCCACCTCACAGGGTGTCTGTTGTGGGGGAGGAAGGGAAAGGAGATTGTGAGCCGCTCTGAGACTCTTCGGAGTGGAGGGCGGGATATAAATCCAGTATCTTCATCTACCTCACAGGGTGTCTGTTGTGGAGGAGGAAGGGAAAGGAGATTGTGAGCCGCTCTGAGACTCTTCAAAGTGGAGGGCGGGATATAAATCCGATATCTTCATCTACCTCAAAGGGTGTCTGTTGTGGGGGAGAAAGGGAAAGGAGATTGTGAGCTGCTCTGATACTCTTCGGTGTGGAGGGTGGGATATAAATCCAATATCTTCATTTACCTCACAAGGTGTCTGTTGTGGAGGAGGAAGGGAAAGGAGATTGTGAGCCACTCTGAGACTCTTCGGAGTGGAGTGCGGGATATAAATCCAATATCTTCATCTACCTCACAGGGTGTCTGTTGTGGGGGAGGAAAGTAAAGGAGATTGTAAGCCGCTCTGAGACTCTTTGGAGTGGAGGGTGGGATATAAATCCAATATCTTCATCTTCTTCTTCTAAAAAGAAAAAAAATTACACTTTCTGAAAAAAAAAGTACAGTCTGCGGTTGTACAGCTCTAGGTGGGGAAAGTCGACTGCCTTCAGGAAGCGCCTGGGTTTCCTCTCCTCAAGTTGGACGTCAAGAGGGGGGGGACTCTCAGGTGACCCCTGTCCTAGTGCCGACCAGGTGTGAGCCATGCTTTGATGGTGTTAGCCTGGGGCTGGGGGGAGGTCACCCATTATATGGGCAAGGGAAGGGTCTGGTTGACTCCTTGCCTTGCCTATGCCACAAGTGGATTGCCCTTGCCATTTAAGCTATGTTAAAATTAATAAAGTGGCCTTTAGTGCCCAACTCTTGTGTCTGCAAATGCAATGTTGGGCTGTACCAACAGAAGTCTAGAGTCCAGATCACATGAAGTGAAGGTATTGCTTTATTCTGCTCGTGGAAAAACCTCACCTGGAGTATTGTATTCAGTGTTGGGCACCACATTTTATGAAGGATGCAGACAAGCTGGAATGGATTCAGAGGGAGGGTGACAAAGATGGGGTGGGATCTGGAGTCCAAGGCCTATGAAGAAAGATTGAAGGAGCTCGGGATGTTTAGCCTGGAGAGTAGATGGCTGAGAGGTGATATATGATCACCATCACCATCTAGAGTTCGGAGTGAGCAGTGAAGTGGCCAAGTTTGCGGATGACACTAAATTGTTCAGGGTGGTGAGAACCAGAGAAGATTGTGAGGAACTCCAAAGGGATCTGTTGAGGCTGGGTGAGTGGGCGTCAACGTGGCAGATGCGGTTCAATGTGGCCAAGTGCAAAGTAATGCACATTGGGGCTAAGAATCCCAGCTACAAATACAAGTTGATGGGGTGTGAACTGGCAGAGACTGATCAAGAGAGAGATCTTGGGGTCATGATAGATAACTCACTGAAAGTGTCAAGACAGTGTGCGTTTGCAATAAAAAAGGCCAATGCCATGCTGGGAATTATTAGGAAGGGAATTGAAAACAAATCAGCCAGTATCATAATGCCCCTGTATAAATCGATGGTGCGGTCTCATTTGGAGTACTGTGTGCAGTTCTGGTCGCCGCACCTCAAAAAGGATATTATAGCTTTAGAGAAGGTGCAGAGAAGGGCAACTAGAATGATTAAAGGGCTGGAGCACTTTCCCTATGAAGAAAGGTTGAAACGCTTGGGACTCTTTAGCTTGGAGAAACGTCGACTGCGGGGTGACATGATAGAGGTTTACAAGATAATGCATGGAATGGAGAAAGTAGAGAAAGAAGTACTTTTCTCCCTTTCTCACAATACAAGAACTCGTGGGCATTCGATGAAATTGCTGAGCAGACAGGTTAAGACGGATAAAAGGAAGTACTTCTTCACCCAAAGGGTGATTAACATGTGGAATTCACTGCCACAGGAGGTGGTGGCGGCCACAAGTATAGCCACCTTCAAGAGGGGTTTAGATAAAAATATGGAGCACAGGTCCATCAGTGGCTATTAGCCACAGTGTATGGAGCACAGGTCCACCAGTGGCTATTAGCCACAGTGTATGTGTGTATATAACATTTTTTGCCACTGTGTGACACAGAGTGTTGGACTTGATGGGCCGTTGGCCTGATCCAACATGGCTTCTCTTATGTTCTTATGTTCTTCAATTACTTGAAGAGCTGTCATATAAAGGATGGTGCAGAATTGTTTTCTGTGGCCCTAGAAAGTAGGACCAGAACCAAAGGGCTAAAATTTCAAAGAGTTTCCGGCTCAACATTAGGAAGAACTTCCTGACCATCCCAGCAGTTCCTCAGTGGAACAGGCTTCCTCCTTGGGAGGTGGTGGGCTCTCCTTCCTTGGAGGGTTTTCAACAGAGGGCTAGATGGCCATCTGACAGCTATGCTAATCCTGTGAACTTAGGATAAGGTATTTGAGAAGTTCCTGCATTGTGCATGGGGATGGACTAGATGACCCTGGGGGTCCCATCCAATTCTATGATGCTATGACCCAGGCTGAACTCCCAGAAGGGACTGGGCAGCCGTAATTTGACTTTGATGCGGGAGCAGAAGTAGGCAATGGCAAGGATTGTCAGGACAGACTAATATTGGGATATTTAATTTTTTTGCGTTCCAACCAGAGCCGGCGATTTGCTGCCGGTGTAATCAAATAGGAAATGCCTCAGGTTCATTCCTAAACGAACTTAACAATATTTGAATAGAAGCTCTTACCATCCTATAATATTGAATTCTAATGGAAGACTACAGGGTAAAATATGATCACAATGTAATATGATGGTAGACATTTTGAAAAAAAAAAATGCCATAGGGAGGACTGAAACGTTTAACGAAATAAATGCTCAGATATGAGTCATAGGTTTAACGCTCACAAAAAGATGGTATAAAAGCCGGCGACACCTGCAAGAATGCTACTCAGCTTCTCTCGCGTCTTTCTCTGCTGCTGCTGCTCTTGGTAAGTCCATTCTAACTTTTTCATCATTGCGTATGATATATATTGCAAGAAATGAATATAGAGACCGATTAAGCACTACGCTTGTTACGGGGTGGAGAGCCCTTCCGGGGTGGGGAGCCGGTTTGGTGTAGTGGTTAAGTGTGCGGGCTCTTATCTGGGAAAACTGGGTTTGATTCCCCACTCCTCCACTTGCACCTGCTAGCATGGCCTTGGGTTAGCCATAGCTCTGGCAAAGGTTGTCCTTGAAAGGGCAGCTGCTGTGAGAGCCCTCTCCAGCCTCACCCACCTCACAGGGTGTCTGTTGTGGGGGAGGAAGGTAAATGAGATTGTGAGCCACTCTGAGACTCTTCGGAGTGGAGGGCGGGATATAAATCCAATATGTTCATTTACCTCACAGGGTGTCTGTTGTGGGGGAGGAAGGTAAAGGAGATTGTGAGCCTCTCTGAGACTCTTCGGAGTGGAGGGCGCGATATAAATCCAATATTTTAATTTACCTCACAGGGTGTCTGTTGTGGGGAAGAAAAGTAAAGGAGATTGTGAGCCTCTCTGAGACTCTTTGAAGTGGAGGGCGGGATATAAATCCAATATCTTCATTTACCTCACAGGGTGTCTGTCATGGGGGAGGAAGGTAAAGGAGATTGTGAGCCACTCTGAGACTCTTTGGAGTGGAGGGCGGGATATAAATCCAATATCTTCATCTACCTCACAGGGTGTCTGTCGTGGGGGAGGAAGGGAAAGGAGATCGTGAGCCACTCTGAGACTCTTTGGAGTGGGGGGTGGGATATAAATCCAATATCTTCATCTACCTCACAGGGTGTCTGTTGTGGGGGAGGAAGGGAAAGGAGATTGTGAGCCGCTCTGAGACTCTTCGGAGTGGAGGGCGGGATATAAATCCAATATCTTCATCTACCTCACAGGGTTTCTGTTGTGGGGGAGGAAGGGAAAGGAGATTGTGAGCCGCTCTGAGACTCTTCGGAGTGGAGGGCGGGATATAAATCCAATATCTTCATCTACCTCACAGGGTTTCTGTTGTGGGGGAGGAAGGGAAAGGAGATTGTGAGCCGCTCTGAGACTCTTCGGAGTGGAGGGCGGGATATAAATCCAATATCTTCTTCTACTGCGGCTGCGATTTGGCACACTGCTTTTCTGCCCCACCCACTCCACAGGGTGTCTGTTGTGGGGGGAGAAGATATAGGAGATTGTAAATCCCTCTGAGTCTCTGATTAAGAGAAAAGGGCAGGGTATAAATCTGCAGTCATTGCCTTCTTCTTCTTGTCTCGTTGTGGCTGTCTATCAGACTCGTTTATCCAAAGGTCTGAGTTGTATTGGAGTTGCTCCATGGGAGAATGGTTATACTTGTGCAATGGTTCAGTTGTTCCTTCCCTCATGTATCCCCCCCCTCAGCCTTTCATGTTGACATTTTCCCATCCCTTCATTCCAGACTCACCAACGCCATTCCAAGATGTCTTGCCGCTGCCCTCCATCCTGCGCCACCCCCTCCTGCCCCCAGCCTTGCTGCCCCTCGCCTTGCTGCCCCCCACCTTGCTGCTCTCCATGTAGCTACCCTACGGGTGGTCTGGGCAAACTGAGTTGCTGCCCAAGTTCATGCTCCTCTTCATGCTGCGGTAACGCGACATCGGCACGTTGCCTTGGCGTCGCCGAGGGGGCCAGCGTCTCTTGCATCAACCAGATCCCACCGTCGGAAGTTACCATACAGCCAGCTCCGTGTACAGTTGTGATCCCAGGGGCAATTTTGGCTGCCTCCTGTGAGCCTGTTCGCGTGGGAGGCTACACCGCCTGTGGCGGTTGTCCCCCTTGCGGTCGCATCTGCAGTTCTCCCTGTTAAGCCGGAAGGGGAGCTTCACGAGAACGGGAAGGAAACGGCTACCCGAAAAGTCTGGAACGGATTGACGGCTGACGACTCTACGGAATTGGGTGTCAGAGAGAATGACGCTTCCTAATTCAAATCTGAATTGTTCCTTTATCCCTTCATTTGTGCTGCAACCTTCCTGCTATCCCAGCTAAATGGGAAGTGGAAAAACCCAAGAAAGTGTTTCTTATCTATGAAGCTGCTTCACTGTAAATAATGTCTCTCCTCCTCCTTTTCTTTCAATAAAGCTTCAGCTGCATCGACGTTCCCCTTGTGGATTGAGTTGCTGCTTATTTTGGAAAGTGGGGAGGGGTCATGACTCAGTAGTAGACTGCACACAGGTAGACTCAAGTTGGACCAACATGGCTGCCCACCTAGATGTATGTACACAGATAGACTTATAAGAACATCAGAAGAGCCCTGCTGGGTCAGAGCAGGGAGGGTCCATCTAGTCCAGCCTCCTGTCTCATACAGTGGCCAACCAATTCCTCTGGAGGGCCCACAGCAGGGTAGAGAGGCCAAGGCCTTTCCCTGAGAAAAATATCAGAAGAGCTCTGCTGGATCAGACCAGGGAGGGTCCATCTAGTCCAGCCTCCTGTCTCACACAGTGGCCAACCAGTTCCTCTGGAGGGTCAACAACAGCACAGAGAGGCTGAGGCCTTCCCCTCAGAAGAACATCAGACGAGCCCTGCTGGATCAGATCAGTGAGGCTCCATCTAGTCCAGCCTCCTGTCTCACACAGTGGTCAACCATTTCCTCTGGATGACCAACAACAAGGCACAGAGGTGAAGACCTTCCCCTGATATTGCCTTCTTGCTCTGGCATTCAGAGGCTGACTGCCTCTGAATGTGGAGATTCCTTTCTGTCATCATGGTTACTAGCAGCTTATAGACTTTTGCTCCATGAAGCTACTGAACCCCCCCCCCCCTTTTAAAGCTGTTTATCCCGGTGGCCATCACTACATCTTCTGGCACCATATTCTACATTTTAATCAGTCTCTGTGTAAAATAGTATTTCCTTCATTCAGCTAGCCACTACTGTTAACAGTCAGACTACGCTTCTCACAGAGGGGCAGTTTTAGTAGCTAGAGATAACAATAAGCACCCCAACTACATGAACCCCTCTAATGTCACCCCAAAATCATAGTACCTGACCCAAAATGAAACAAAATGGATGGCAATCAGTAACAAGTCTGGGAAAGCGTTTGGGAAGGTGAGGCAGAGTGGCTGGTTGACTAATGTCCTCTCCATACCCCAATGAGATGAATAATTAGTGGGACAATGGTCTATTGGGATCTATTGACTCACCTTGGACTTATCAAGTCCAACCTTATTTCCTTTGCACCCACTTACCCTAATTAGGTAACAGTTAACCAGTACTTAATTCTAGTCACCAAACTTATTAGCTCTTCCCATCCCATACTTGCAGGGTCATCAACCCCCTTTCACAGCTTTGGCCCATCAAGTTATTGTTTTTCAGACAAATACACCAACCTGCCTATATCATGTTTTGCCCTATATCAAGAGCTTCCTGCCACCAGTGCAGTGTGTGTGACTTGGAACCTTTCCCACGCCTCCAATCTGGTGGGTTTCTTCTTCTTTTCAGTGAACTGCTGCCTTGTAAGCTCTTGGAGGATTGGCAACATCAGGGGTGTGTGGCCTAATATGCAAAGGAGCTCCTGCTAGATTTCCACCCCAGTTTACATATGTCCTTTTAACTAGCAGATATCTAATCTGCCTCTCCTTCCCATTTAAAGATGCAGTGGCTAAAAAGACAAATGCAATATTGGTCTGTATCAACAGAAGTATAGTGTCCAGATCACGTAAAGTGATAGCATTGCTTTACTCTGCTCTGGAAAGACCTCACTTGGAGTATTGTGTTCAGTATTGGGCACCACATTGTAAGAAAGATATAGACAAGCTGGAACAGAGCCAGAGAAGGGCAACAAAGATGGTGAGGGATCTGGAGACCAAGTCCTACGAAGAAAGGTTGAAGGAGTTGGACATGTTTAGTCTAGAGAGAAGGCAGCTGAGAGATGATATGATCACCATCTTAAAGTACTTGAAGGGCTGTCATATAGAGGATGGTGAGGAATTGTTTTCTGTAGCCCCAGAAGGTAGGACAAGAACCAATGGGTTGAAATTAGATCAAAAGAGTTTCTGGCTCAACATTAGGAAGAACTTCCTGACTGTTAGAGTGATTCCTCAGCAGAACAGGCTTCCTCAGGAGGTGGTGGGCTCTCCTGCCTTGGAGGTTTTAAAGCAGAAGCTAGATGGCCACCTGACAGCGATGAGGATCCTGTGAATTTAGGGGGAGGCATTTGTGAGTTTCCTGCATTGTGCAGGTGGTTACATAAGAACATAAGAGAAGCCATGTTAGATCAGGCCAATGGCCCATCCAGTCCAACACTCTGTGTCACACAGTGGCAAAATTTATACACACACACACACACACACACACACACACACACTGTGGACCTCTGCTCCATATTTTTATCTAAACCCCTCTTGAAGGTGGCTATGCTTGTGGCCGCCACCACCTCCTGTGGCAGTGAATTCCACATGTTAATCACCCTTTGGGTGAAGAAGTTGGACTAGATGACCCTGGAGGTCCCTTCCAGCTCTAGGATTCTATGTTTCTAAGTTTCCACAGGCTTCTTCGGGAGGTGGTGGGCTCTCCTTCCTTGGAGGATTTAAAACAGAGGCTAGATGGCCACCTGACAGCAATGAAGATCCTGTGAATTTATGGGAGGGGGTGAGGTCTTTGTGAGTTTCCTGCCTTGTGCAGGGGTTTAGACTAGATGACCCTGGAGGTCGCTTCCAGCTCTATGATTCTAAGTTTCCACAGGCTTCCTCCTTGGGAGGTGGTGGGCTCTTCTTCCTTGGAGGGTTTTAAACAGAGGCTAGATGGCCATCTGACAGCAATGTAGATTCTGTGCTTTTTTGGGAGGGGGCGGTATTTGTGAATTCCCTGCATTGGGCAGGGGGTTGGAGGTCTTTAAATGAGGGGTATGGAAAGGTCATTGTCACGCTGCTTCTTCCGCCAGCCCAGGACCAGATGGATGAAACGGGAGGCAAAGCTGCTCTGACCCCGGCTCCACCCCCAAAGTCTCCTGGCTCCACCCCCAAAGTCTCCTGGCTCCACCTCCAAAGTCTCCTGGCTCCACCTCCAAAGTCCCAAGCTATTTCTTGAGTCAGACCTGGTAATCCTACTGGAGCCTCTAAATTTTATTTGTGCTCTTTCTTTCTTACCTCTCCCCCCGAATACCTGCTTCTGGGCTCCATTGTTCAACCCCCCCCCACAAAAAATGGGGAAATATCCAAAACGTATAAAGCAGACAGACTGAAATCTTCATCATGCCACTGTGGCCACCAAGAAGCAAGTAATTTAAAAAAAGTATGATAAGCGTACGGTTTTATTATGACAATTATAATTCAAGAAGCATTCTAAGGCTGATGCCAAACTGAGATAACTTAGTACACCTTCTGGTGATGTCAGGGTGTGTGTGGCATATGCAAATGAGTTATGCAAATGAGTTGTGCTAATGAGCTCCAGCACCTCTTTTTTCTACAAAATGACCCCTGGTGTCAAGTACATTCTTAGCAGCCGACATGCTACCTGGAAATTTTAAATGCAGAACATTACAACACACAGGACAATGTAACCCCCAGGGCTTAACAGAGATATCAGATTCTTATCTTACTATACATGCTAAGTAACTCAGTTCTCCCTTATACCTAGAATTAAACTGAGTTGTGTATGCTGTCATCTGTCCATGTACACGTGTCTACGTCGGGAGTACAATGCGAATGGTGAAGATACGTGTACTTGAACACCGCTCGAGATTGAAGCACCAAGTCAATGAGGCCCCTCTTGTAGAACATTTTTCAAGGTTCGGACATGATCCTGATTCTTTGAGATTCTTTGTTTTGGAAAAGCGACAAGAATTTGAATTCAATTCGACAGGTGCAGACAGATTACTCGCACAAAAGGAGATGCAATGGATTTTCTGTTTAAAAACATTACAACTTTTAGGACTGAACAATGATTTTTGTAATATTTTTGGACTGTCTATGGTTGGAATCCCCCTTTCAACTGTAGAGTTTGTTTTAAACTGTAGAATCTGTGATTTTATAATATAACTGTTTTAATTGTTATTATGATTTTATGTTGTGAGTCACCCTGAGCTTGTCTTGGCAGGGGGGGCGGGATATAAATAAAATAAATAAATACATTTAATGGGTTGCTGTAGTTCTAAATGGTTGCATCTGATGATTGGTATATCCAGGTCTTTTTTTTTTTTGGAGCAGGAACTCCTTTGCATATGAGGCCACACACCCCTGATGTAGCCAATCCTCCAAAAGCTTACAGGGCTCTTAGTACTGGGCTTACTGTAAGCTCCAGGGGGATTGGTTACCTCAGGGGTGTGTGGCCTAATAGGCAAAGGAGTTCCCGCTACAAAAAAAGCCCTGGGTATATCTAACACTTAACAGGATGAGAGAGCAAAATTTTGTTGTTCAGTCACACAGTCGAGTCCGACTCCTTGCGACCCCGTGAACCAAGCCATGCCAGGCCTTCCACCATCCTCCTAAGTCTGCTCAAATTCATGTTAGATAGATCCAGTAGGCAGCAGCCGTGTTGGTCTGAAGCAATAGAACCAAGCAGTAGACAAGTGTCACCTTTAAGACCAACTAAGTTTTATACAGAATGTAAGCTTTCGTGTGCTCTTAAGCAGACTTCATCAGACATATGGGAATGGACGCAGCAGTTCTTAATATAAGTGCGCAGGGTGGAATCGCGGGAATGTTTGTAGCACATTAAAAGAATCCCAAATAGGATCTGGGTCCGTTAGTGTAGGACAAAATGGCTGGAAAAAAACGCTAGGTGATAAAAAGCAGACTGCTGTCGCAGGGGTGCCATAAATTTTGGTGACACTCTGGCTTTGTTAGTTTCAATAGAGGGCATGTCTACTCAAGAGATTATAACATCCGTATAGTTTGCCATAGGATGGGTTGGTATATGGAATAAGACAAACAGCCAATGTCCCCCCATTTGAGTGTATCAGAATATTTGGGTTTATTGAACTTTGATTACCGTAGTTATTGGTGCCTTTAGTATTGAACTTAAATATATAACTTCGGGGAAGTCAAACAAGGGAGGGGGGGGTTGAAATATCATATGGGTTAGTACAGGAAATTTATAATTAAGTTTTGTAACCATATGTTATCAATAAATTGTTAAAACAAAAGAATATTTGGGTTTGGTTTTTTTTATATATATATTGACATACTTGTAAGGCTCCCTGGCCTTCCAGACGGCCAGGTGCTGCCTTAGAGCCGGCCCAGCAAAAAGGGACCACTTTCCACGTGGTGCCTTTTTGAGGCGGTTGGAGTGTCCTCGAGGACGGGGTAAGTGCGGGACGGGGGTGGGCGGCAGTTGTTGCCATCTGGATAGGTTTTTTGGGCCGACTTCAGAGGCGTCTCTGAGTCAACCCAAACTGCCAGGCTGTAATCAGCCATAAAGAATTTTTTTTTAATGAGTCTTTATTGGAATTGGAAGTAGAGGCTCACTGTGCCTGGAGGTGTTGCTATTTTTCCTGGGCGGTTAGGAATCAAGCAAACCCAAGTGTTTATTCCCTCCCCATTTTCTGAGTTGTTAGAAATTGGTAGCGATTGTATCCACAACAACAACAACAAAAATGTATGCAGGCAGAAGCTTTATTGGGAAAATAGAAGAGGGGGATGACATAATTTGCACTGAAGGAAGTTCACAAATGACAAACATGTGTCCTTTACTCAGCAAAAAAGTGCTCTTTTCACTGCCAATTAAGTTAGAACGAAAGGTTTCCGAGCAAATGAAAGCAAGAGATGGATTTAAGTTACTGATTTGGCAGGGCTCTTTTTGTAGCAGGAGCTCCTCTGCATATTAGGCCACGGCCCCTGATGTAGCCAATCCCCCTGAAGCTTACAGTAGGCCCTGTACTAAGAGCCCTCTAAGCTCTTGGAGGATTGGCTACATCAGGAGGCATGGCCTAATATGCAGAGGTGCTCCTGCTAGAAACAGAGCCCTGTGTTTAGGTAGGAAGACCATTGTGGGCCCTAAAACCTTTGGAGGGCTACAGAGAGAAGAAGAAAAAGGCACTGGATTTATATCCCACCCTCCACTCTGAATCTCGGACTGTGATCACGCACACTAAATAAATGCACTTTCAATGCACTTTCTAACAGGATTTTGCCGGTTCACACAGTACAATCCAGTTGTAAAGTGCGCTGAAAGTGGATCGAAAGTGCATCACCGAGTGTGTGCGATCGCAGCCTCAGAGCCTCAGACACACTTCCGGGTCTCCTAATCAATGCAAGTCAAGGTCAAGGTTTCTGACACTCGAGTCCGTGAAGCCGTCAGCCGTCGATTCGTTCCAGGCTTTTCAGGTGGCCGTTTCGTTCCCGTCCTCGCGAAGCTCCCCTTCCAGCTTAGCAGGGAGAGCCGCAGATGCGACCGCAAGGGGGACAACCGCCGCAGGCGGTGTAGCCTCCCACGCGGACAGGCTCACAGGAGGCAGCCAGGACTGGCCCTGGGATGACCGCAATGACGGGAGGTGGCTGTATCACGACTTCCGACGGTGGGATTTGGCTGACGCAAGAGACGTTGGCCCCGCTGGTGATGCCGAGGCAACGGGCGGATGTCGAGTTACCGCAGCACGAAGAGCAGCAGCAGGAACTGGAGCAGCAATCCAGCTTGCCCAGACCGCCTGTGGGGTAGCTACACGGGGAGCAGCAAGGCTGGGAGCAGCAAGGCTGGGAGCAGCAAGGCTGGGGGCAGGAGGGGATGGCGCAAGATGGAGGACAGCAGCAAGACATCTTGGAGAGGTGGAGGTGAGTCTGCAATGAGATGACGGAAGGATGAGAAAGCCTGAAGAACTGATCAGTTAAAGATACAAGCATGAGCAGGGGTGGAATTCTAGCAGGAGCTCCTTTGCATATTAGGCCACACGCCCCCTGATGTAGCCAATCCTCCAAGAGCTTACAAAAAAAGAGCCCTGAAAGCTCTTGAAGGATTGGTTACATCAGGGGTGTGGCCTAATATGCAAAGGAGCTCCTGCTAGAATCCCACCCCTGAGCATAAGCATTTCTATCCCAAGGTGTAATTCTAATTTTATCTCAGTGGAACAAGTTAAACAAGTGGGGGAATTAGATAAAATAATATATTATTTGTTCCATTAATTATGGCTTGAGCTACCTACTTCTAACCTCATAATTTGACCTCTGGGGCGTTTTTTGGCTTGAAGGATGCAAGAGAAAATGGGATTTAAAATAAAAGACATATCTTTTTGGATGTGTGTTCAACAAAGCTAGATTTGAATTCAGTAGCACATTGGAGACAAATGAGGTTTTTTTTGGGGGGGGGGTTAAACTTCTGAGCATCGGAATTTCTTTCAACACTGATGTGTAGCAAAGTTACTATGATTTTCAGGACTTTTTTTTTCTAATAGGAACTCCTTTTCATATTAGACTACACCCCCCTGATGTAGCCAATCCTCCAAGAACTTACAGTAAGCCCTGTAAGAAGAGCCCTGTAAGCTCTTGGAGGATCGGCTACATCGGGGCGGGGGGTATAGCTTAATATGCTAAGGAAGGGGTGGCCAATGGTAGCTCTCCGGATGTCTTTTGCCTACAACTCCCATCAGCCCCAACCATTGGCCATGCTGGCTAGGGCTGATGGGAGTTGCAGGCAAAAAACATCTGGAGAGCTACTGTTGGCCACCCCTGTGCTAAGGAGTTCCTGCTACAAGAAAAGCCTTGTATGATTCCATTCTGCAGTGGAGATAAAACTTTTCCTAACATTACCTATAGAACTTAAACTTATCTAGGGTTGCCAATAGAAATCCTTGCAGATTTGGTGGTAGACCACAGGGAAGGCAGAGTTAGAGGAGTGGATGGGCATTCCCAGGGGTGGAATTCTAGCAGGAGCTCCTTTGCATATTAGGCCACACACCCCTGATGTAGCCAATCCTCCAAGAGCTTACACGGCCCTTTTTTGTGAGCTCTAGGAGGATTGGCTACATCAGGAGTGTGTGGCCTGATATGCAAAGGAGCTCCTTCTAGAATTCCACACCTGGACATTCCAAAGGGGCAATTTTCTCCAGGTGAGATTATCTCTGTGTTTTTTTTTCTTAGAACAGTGACGATCCCTGGAGATTACTGGGCCCCATCTGGTGGATTACTACCCTGAAATGAGCTGAAAATCGAGGGTGCTGGATTTCCATAATGCATCTCATTCATGAATCTGTCTCAAACAGACCCTGGAGAGGCAGCATACAAATTTTCTCCATACATTCCTCCATTAACACCTGTACAATTCACAGAGAACCACCTGCACTTCCTCCTTTTTATCCCTATTCCTTGAGATCTCTCCAGGTGCCCTCTACCTTAAGAACATAAGAACATTAGGGAAGACATGTTGTATCAGGCCAATGGCCCATCCAGTTCAATACTCTGTGTCACAACGTGGCTAAAAAACCCAGGTGCCATCAGGCTCGCTCCTTCCTTCCTTCCTTCCTTCCTTCCTTCCTTCCTTCCTTCCTTCCTTCCTTCCTTCCTTCCTTCCTTCCTTCCTTCCTTCCTTCCTTCCTTCCCTCCTTCCTTCCTTCCCTCCTTCCTTCCCTCCTTCCTTCCCTCCTTCCTTCCCTCCTTCCTTGGGGGACTCTTCTTCCTTGGAGGTTTTAAAACAGAGGCTAGATGGCCATCTGACAGCAATGAAGATCCTGTGAATTTAGGGGGAGGTATTTATGAGTTTCTTGAATTGTGCCGGGGGTTGGACTCGATGACCCTGGAGATCCCTTTCAACTCTATGATTCCTTCCTTCCTTCCTGAACACTGAGCAGTGAGCATTGTCACTGATCACATCAAAAACCTTTTCAAAAGGAGGAACTTCCCAAATTTGCTCCCTAACTTTCTGTCTTACTTTCTTACTATATATATGGCTGGAATTATATATATATATAATTCCTTGAATTCAGCAGGAGCTCACAGGAGTGCAGCTCCTGAACCTTTCTGAGAGTTCCATCTCCTCCTTCCCACCTTGTCCATTGAGTAGTAGGTGCAGCTGCATAACAATCCCAGGATGAGTTCCACCACCTATTTTTTTTTTTACAAAACGACCCCTGTGTATCATATTAAATGAGAAGGAGTTATAATCCACTTACCAAGAGCAGGAGCAGAAGAGAAGCAAGCAAGATAAGCTGAGGAGACCAGTGGAGATGGTGGCGAGCGGCAGGGCTTTTTATACCATCTCTGGGGAACGTCAAAGCTATGACTCATTTCCAAGTATTTGATTTGCTAAATATTTCACAACTCCCCATGGCATTTTGTAAGGTGTTTTTCCTCATATTATAGGACGGACATTTTTCTGCCCTGTAGTCTTCTCTCATTATATGCTATTATAGCACTTGGTTAGAAGGCTGAAACAATTATGCTTGAAACATATCAGAAAGGAACCTGTGGCATCAGCTGGCTGATGAGCGTGGAAGCAAATCGCTTGCTTTGGCTGGAATGCAGAAATTTTAATATCCCCGTATAAATATTTGGCTCTCCTCCAGGATCCATTGCCTTCTTCATTTCCCAACTCCTGTCAAACGATGGCTCCCTAGTCATTTTTGGTTGTCCTAGGCTGAGTAGACATCTTTTGGAGGGGTTCCTCCATCGTTATACTCAGGGGTGGAATTCTAGCAGGAGTGCCTTTGCACTCCTTTTAACCCCAAATCAGACTTTTCCGTGCGGCCACTGTGGCTGAACCTGCCTGTCCCGGATTGGTCTTGTCAGCCACAAGCGAGCCTGCAGCAGACGTGGACTACTGCACCTTTCTTAAATCTTCGTTTACGAAGTCAAGCCGAGATGGAGATGGCCTTTGCATTTTAGACCACACCCACCCCTGATGTAGCCTGTGACGGAACGGCCCTGGTTTGCCTACCAGACCCCGTTCCCCTTTTTGGAGGGAGCTATTTCTCCTCTGGCCACTTGGGCTCGCTGCCACCACCTGCTCAGTCTAGGGGTTCGGATTGAGAGGAACAGGACTCCCAATCCCCCTCTCCAGCTCTGAGGCCAGGCCTCAAGGTCCTCTGCCACCCTGTACTTGGGTATCACAGAGACCACAGCACTTCTTCGGGGAACCCCTGGAGGATTGGCACCTTATCCAACTACATGCCTTCCCCCTTTCCCCGGGGCCCCCTTCATAAAGCAGCATGGTCTAAAGCAGTTTGGGATCTATGTGGTACAAAGTTTGACTGCCAGCATTCAAAACAGTAAAAATATTTAATTAGAAGAGAAAAAGAAAAGAAAAGAAAAAAAAAACAAAAGCAGTTGCATGTAACAGTTTAGCACAGCACCTGAACAGCAACCAGAATGACAAATAAAAGGTGGATTTAAATGCATCCTTCCGTCCCTGGTCTAAACTTGCCCTGCCTTGTGGATGACTTACTCGGTCTGACTGCCTGGAGTCCTCTCCCTCTTGAGAAGGCCTCTCCCACAGTCAGGAGCCCACAGACTGACAACCTCTCTCCTTGAGGGCCAGCCGAGAACTGACCTTTTCCCACCTCACTCCAATAAAACAAAAGAACTTCCTGCCCCTCTAAGAGGCTTTCCCCCTAGAGTTGATGGTTTAACTCCGGAAGGGGGGAGGGAGTGAAGGGAAGGCTAGGCCACAAAGCCTGCCTTAGCAGTTTCATGTTCCTGCGCCACCATTAACTAAGATGGCGTTTCTCCCCATGTCCCCCTCCTTAAATTCTGAGTCGGAGGGGTTGCCTCCTACAGAGGTAGCCCTGTAGACAAATCCAAACAAACAAGGAGAAACCCATTAACCAAAATATTACACACAAATTTGGGCATTTCTCCAATACCTTAAGTGTCACCATCCTTTCTGGACAGAGAGTCTGCGATCACATTGTGGTGTCCAGCAATGTGCTCGATCTTCATATTGTACTCTTGAATCCTCCAGGACCATCTCTGCAATTTAGAATTGATGTTCTTCATAGTCTGTAACCATTGCAGAGAGGAGTGGTCAGTCAGGAGGGTGAACTCTTGTCCCCACAAATAAAGGCGAAGTTTGACTAGAGCCCACACAACTGCTAGACACTCTTTTTGTACTCAGGACAGGTTCTTTTCTTGAGGAATAAGCTTCCTGCTCAGGTAAGCTACAAAATGTTTGGTCTCATCCCAGTCCTGCATCAAAACAGCCCCAATCCCATAGTCTGAGGCATCGGTGGCAACAAAGAACCATTTATCAAAGTCCGGAGCTTTGAGTACCAGCATGGAAACCAGAGCTGTCTTTGCCTGACAGGTAGGAGTCCAGGCCACCTTGTCGGGTAGATATTTCCTGGTGAGAGGACAGTGGGTCAGCGATGGATCCAAAGTCTGGGACGAAACGCCTATAATAGTTAGCCAGTCCCAAGAAGGCCCTGACCTGCCTCTTAGTCTTTGGGGCCTCCCATTTTTGGATTGCCTCCACTTTGTCCCACAGTGGAGTGATTCTCCCACTCCCCACCTTATGTCCAAGGTACACCACCTCTGACATTCCAAACTGGCATTTGTTCAGTTTAATCGTGAGGCCTGCTTTCTGGATTGCCTCCAGCACTTTGACCAAATGTCCAAGGTGAGAGTCCAAATCCTTACTGAAAATGGTGATGTCATCAATATAAGCTACAGCATAGTCCGACATACCACTTAACAGGTTGTTCACCAACCTTTGGAAGGATGCGGGAGCATTTTGGAGGCCAAAGGGCATCACCCTGAATTCAAACAGTCCATCTGGGGTGATGAAGGCTGACTTAGCCCTTGCCTCAGACTCCAATTCCATTTGCCAGTAACCTTTGCACAAATCCACAGTAGATATCACCTTAGCTGAGCCTAGCATATCCAGTAGGGTATCTATCCTGGGCATAGGATATGCATCTGGTTTTGTGATGCTGTTTAATTTTTGGTAGTCCACACAAAACCTAATTGAGCCATCTGGTTTGGCCACCAACACCACTGGAGCTGTCCACGGACTGACTGAGGGTTGTATGACTCCCACCACGGGACTGACTGAGGGTTGTATGACTCCCTCCAGATATCTGCCAACACCTTACTGTTGACTCTGTAAGGGGGGCACCTGATAGGCCCCTGAGTACCTGTGTCAATCCCATGTCTTGCCAGGCCTGTTCTTCCTGGCTCTTTCTTGAAAATATCCTTAAACTGGTGTAAAATCACAAGGATCTTTTCTTTGTCCGGCACTGATATAGTTGCAGACCAAGGCAACTCTTCCCACTGTACCGGTTCTAAAAAATAGGCTAGAACATCTAATGGGTCATCATCTATCATCTCAAGGTTTCCTTCCTGTCTGGTTATGTGCAGCACCATGGGCCTCTCTAAGAAGGGCTTTAGCATATTCACATGCACCACTTTAGTCTTTTGCCCAGACCTCTCCATAGACACTGCATATGTGACATTGTCCAATTGGTCCACAATTACATGGGGACCATCCCATGCAGCTTTTAGTTTATTAGTGCGCAGTAGCAGGAAAACCATCACCCTATCCCCTACGTCAAAAGTTCGGGATCTGGCTGTTTTGTTATACCAAGTGTTCTGTTTGCTTTGAGCAGGTTCTCCCTCACCAGATCCATCATCTCTTTCAGTCGTTCCCTGAAAGACAACACATAGTCCACAATGCATTTAATAGACCGCTGGTTTTTATGTTTTTATATCTTATAATAATAATAATAATAATAAATTTTATTTCTATCCCGCCCTCCCCACCTTAGCGGGCTCAGGGCGGCTAACAGCATATTATAAAACATACAGTGATATAATAAAAACATTTAAATCCAACAATATAAAACATCAACAATGAAACTACTAACATTAAAAACCAGTTCAATGATATAATTATTCTGCGGTGTGAATCTTCAGACCGCATTGGCGGCTCCTTAATTCTTGATCTTCCTAACAGTCCGGATGTGCCAGTTTAAAAAGGACGGTCTTGCAGGCCCTGCGGAACTGCTCAAGGTTCCGCAGGGCCCGCACCTCCTCGGGGAGTCGGTTCCACAGAGTAGGAGCCGCACTCGAGAATGCCCGTACTCTGGTGCCCGTACTCTTATTAATTTATTGTTTTAATCTTTATTATGTAAATGTTTTTAAGCTAAATTTATGTAAGTTTATTATGTTGTAAGCCGCCCTGAGCCACTTCGGTGGGAAGGGCGGGATATAAGTCAAAATATAAATAAATAAATAAATAAATAAAATACTGACATCTTAGCCTTTGGGATTTTCTCCTCCCATCTCTCCTTGACCAGGTCTAGAGGTCCCCTGACCCTTCTGCCAAACATAAGTTCAAAAGGAGAGAACCCGGTGGATTCCTGGGCTACCTCCCTATAAGCAAATAATAATTGGGGCAGTTTTTTATCCCAGTCTTGGGGATGAGTATCCACATAGGCTCTTAGCATTCCTTTCAAAGTCCCATTAAACCTCTCAGTTAACCCATTTGACTGAGGATGGTAGGCTGTGGTTTTCAGATGTTTCACTTCACAGCATTTCCACAAACACTCCATTAGTTCTGACAGAAAGTTACGCCCCCTGTCTGTCAGAATTTCAGCAGGAAACCCCAGTTGACAGAACACCTTGATCAGGGCTTCTGCTACTACTGGAGCCTAAGTGGAGGCTAGAGGCACTGCTTCTGGGTACCTGGTTGCGTGGTCCACAATAGTTAATATAAACCGTTTGCCTCTCTGAGTGGGTTTTGGGAAAGGGCCCACAATGTCGATTCCTACCCTTTGGAATGCCTCTCCCATGATAGGAAGGGACTTCAAAGGAGCTCATGCTTTGCACCCACTTTTGCCCACCTTTTGGCAGGTTGGACATGAATTGCAGTAGTCCCTCACATCCTGAGCCAGCTTCGGCCAGTAAAAATTTAACAAAAGCCTCTGTCTGGTCTTGTTAATCCCTAAGTGTCCAGCACACGGTATGTCATGTGCCAGCTCCAAGAGCTTCAGCCTGTATTTCCTGGGAACCACAAGCTGTTGAACTGCTTCCCAAGTCACAGGTGGCAACCAGAGCCTATATAAGCGACCCTGCTTCCATACCACTTGTTCAGTCAGAACTTCTGAGAACTCCACTTCCTGGTCCCTTGCTATGTTACCCAGCGGTTCCAGACTAGGGTCACTTTGGATCTCTGACAGGAACATTTCTTGTTCCCCCAGACTTTCTGCCCTCAGCTCCTCCAAGCCACCCATAGTCCCATTATTCCTGGGACACTCAGCCAAAGCTTGGTTTGGATTCTCCGCCCACTCAGTTGGTTTTTCAGTGTCAACCAACTGAACTCCTTCCTGCCTGGAAGGCTCCACAGCATCCTGCTGCCCTTGGGTGAATTGGCACCCCTCTTCCCATTGGGCACACCCTCTTTCAGGGCTTGGGACAGGCTGGTCCTCTCCCTCCTGGGTGACGGACCTCTCTTTGTCCTCAGTAACCTGGGCTATTTCCCCCTTCCTGGTTGGTGGTGAGGTGGCTTCCCTAAAGTTGCCTTCCTCCTCCCAGTTTCCTCTGAGGGTTTGGCTGCGGGTTACAGCATTGATAGTGTACTGGCCAACCAACAAATCCCAGCCCAATAACACTGGAACTGTCTGTTCCTTCATTACCCCAACCTCCATAAGACCTGCTGATCCTCGCCATTCCACTGGCATCCGGGCCACAGGAATCTTGGCGGGTGGTCCCAGAACCCCCTTGATTCTGAATGCCATATCAGGGACAATGTCAGCTTCTGACACCAGATCAGCCCTCACAAGTGTGACTGAAGAGCCAGTTTCAGCATATCCCAAAACCAACCGGTCCTTAAGCCTTACTGGTTCAACAAAATCACTCCAGGCATCCGCAGGCTCCATTCTGGTGAAAAGACATTCATGGCTTACCACGGCCACATACTCCTCCTTCGCCTTTGGAGTGACTGGTGCTTTTGTTGTGTGTTTGGGGGTTTCAGCTTGCAGCTCTGGGCAGGCTGACCTTAGGTGTCCAGCCTTCCCACAGTTGTAGCACGTTCAAATCTGGGGCCAATCCTGATTAGTCAAATCAGGGGATTTCCTACTCTCTTCCTGGGCAGGTTTCCCTTCCCTTTTGGGTGATGGGTGTTCCTTCCCACCCCTTAGGGACCCCTTTTGTCCCCTTCCCAACTGGGAAGGGATCCAATTCAACCGCTCTCTGTTCAGCACCAGCTCGTCCGCCAGTTCTGAGGCCTCTGTAATGGTTTTAGGTTTCCTATCTTTTACCAGGCATTTCAACTCTTTGGGAAGTCTGAAGTAGAACTGGTCTAAAATCAACAACTGAAACAAAGCCTTAAAATCCTGGGCTTTTTCTTCCTCTACCCATCTCTTCCCAAGATCACCTAGCTTTACCCCAAATTCAGCATAGGATTTACGTTCTGGTGGGGCTAAACCTCTGAACTGCTTTCGGAAGTGGTCTGCCCCCAGTTTAAACCTTTTAAAGACAGTGGCTTTATAGGTTGCAAAAGTTATCCCCCCATCTTCCATAGGCATGCTGTGATAGAGGGCTGCAAGTTCTCCAGTCAGGATGCTAAAGAGGTAAGACATATAGTCTTCCTCTGCAATTCCCCACTGTTTGGCTGCCTTCTCAAAGTTGGAGAGGTATATGGAGGGGTCTTCTCCCTCTTTGTACACTGCAAAGTCTTTGGGGGTGACTTTGATCTTTTTGCTTTGTTCAGCTTTCAGACGTAGCACCTCAAGCTCATGGTGACGTTGCTCTTCCTGCTCCCGTCTGCAGATCTCAGCTTGTCTTTCATCCCTCTCTCTTTCCTCCCGGCTGCGGATCTCTGCCTGTCTTTCATCCCTCTCTCTTTCAAGGGACTCTCAAGAGTCTTCTTAAGCACCACAGCTCAAAAGCACCTAATCTTCTGCGCTCGGCCTTCCTTATGGTCCAGCTCTCACAGCCATACATTACGATTGGGAATACAATCACCTTGACTATACAGACTTTTGTTGGCAGGGTGATGTCTCTACTTTTTATTATACTGCCCAGGTTTGCCATAGCTGCCCTTCCAAGGAGCAAACATCTTTTAATTTCATGGCTACAGTCACCATCTACAGTGATCTTGGATCCCAAAAAATGTGAAGTCTGTCACTACTTCCATGTCTTCCCCTTCTATTTGCCAAGGTGTGATGGGGCCAGATGCCATGATCTTAGTTTTTTTGATGTTGAGTTTCAAGCCTACTTTTGTGCTCTCCTCTTTCACCCTCAACAAGAGGTTCTTTAGGTCCTCCTTACCTTCTGCCATTAGAGTAATGCCATCTGCATATCTGAGGTTGTTGATGTTTTTCCCGACAATCTTAATTCCAGCTTGTGCTTCATCCAGGTCAGCATTCCGCATGATGCACTCTGCATATAAATTAAATAAGCAGGGTGACAATATACATCTTTGTCCAGCTACTTTTCCTATTCTAAACCAATCATTTGTTCCATATCCAGTTCTGACAGTTGCTTCTTGACCCTTATACAGGCTTCTCAGGAGACATGTGAGGTGGTCTAGTACTCCCAACTCTTTGAGGACTAACCACAGTTTGTTGTGATGCACACCATCAAAGGCTTTAGCATAGTCAATGAAGCAGAAATAGACATTTTTCTGATACTTCCATGCTTTCTCTATAATCCATCGAATGTTGGCAATTTGACCTCTAGTTCCTCTACTTCTCTGAAACCCTGCTTGAACTTCTGGTAGTTCACGATCTACATAATGCTGAAGCCTAGTTTGTAGGATCTTTAATATGACCTTGTTGGCATGTGAAATGAGTACAATGGTACGATAGTTTGAACATTCCTTGGCATTACCCTTCTTTGGGATTGGAATATAAACTGATCTTTTCCAATTCTGTGGCCACTGTTGTGTTTTCCAAATTTGACGACATAATGTGTGCATCACTTTAACAGCATCATCTTTTAGGACTTTGAATAGCTCAATTAGGATATCATCATCTCCACTCGCTTTGTTATTAGTAATGCTTTCTAAAGTCCATTTGACGTCACACTCCAGGATGTCTGGCTTAAGGTCATCAATTTCACTGTCATAGTTGTCAAGGACACTGAGATCCTTCTTGTATAATTCTGTGTATTCTTGCCACCTCTTCCTGATCTCTTCTGCTTCTGCTAGGTTCCTACCATTTTTGTCCTTTATCATGGCCATCTTTGCACAAAACATTCCCTTGATTTCTCCATTTTTCTTGAAGAGATCTCTTGTCCTTCCCATTCTATTAGTTTCCTCTATTGCTTTGCATTGTTCCTTCAGGAAGGCCTCCTTATCTCTCCTTGCTGTTCTCTGGAAATCTACATTCAGTTGAGTGAATCTTTCCTTTTCACCTTTGCCTTTCGCTTTCCTTCTTTCCTCAGCTATTTGTAAAGCCTCATTAGACAGCCACTCTGCTTTCTTGCATTTCTTTTCCTTTGAGATGGTGCTGCCTTCTGTACAATTGCTGCCTTCTGTACAATGTCACGAACCTCCGTCCATATTTCTTCAGGCACTTTGTCTATCAACTCTAGTTCCTTAAACCTATTCTTCACCTCCACTGTATATTCAAAAGGAATGTGATCAAGGTCAAACCAGAATGGCCTAATGGCTTCCCAGTTTTCTTCAGTTTGAACCTGAATTTTGCGATGAGTAGCTCATGATCTGAGCCGCAGTCAGCTCCAGGTCTGGTTTTTGCTGACTGTAAGGAGCTTTTCCATCTTTGACTGCAGAGTATATAATCAATATAATCAATCCGGATGGCATACATCCGAGAGTTCTGAAAGAACTCAAAGTTGAACTTGTGGATCTTCTAACAAAAATCTGTAATCTTTCATTGAAATCTGCCTCCGTTCCTGAGGACTGGAAGGTAGCAAATGTCACCCCCATCTTTAAAAAGGGTTCCAGAGGAGATCCGGGAAATTACAGGCCAGTCAGTCTGACTTCAATACCGGGAAAGTTGGTAGAAACCATTATCAAGGACAGAATGAGTAGGCACATTGATGAACACTGGTTATTGAGGAAGACTCAGCATGGGTTCTGCAAGGGAAGATCTTGCCTCACTAACCTGTTACATTTCTTTGAGGGGGTGAACAAACATGTGGACAAAGGAGACCCGATAGATGTTGTTTACCTTGACTTCCAGAAAGCTTTTGATAAAGTTCCTCATCAAAGGCTCCTTAGAAAGCTTGAGAGTCATGGAGTAAAAGGACAGGTCCTCTTGTGGATCAAAAACTGGCTGAGTAATAGGAAGCAGAGAGTGAGTATAAATGGGCAGTCTTCGCAGTGGAGGACGGTAAGCAGTGGGGTGCCGCAGGGCTCGGTACTGGGTCCCATCCTCTTTAACTTGTTCATAAATGATTTAGAGTTGGGAGTGAGCAGTGAAGTGGCCAAATTTGCGGATGACACTAAATTGTTCAGGGTGGTGAGAACCAGAGAGGATTGTGAGGAACTCCAAAGGGATCTGTTGAGGCTGGGTGAGTGGGCGTCAACGTGGCAGATGCGGTTCAATGTGGCCAAGTGCAAAGTAATGCACATTGGGGCCAAGAATCCCAGCTACAAATACAAGTTGATGGGGTGTGAACTGGCAGAGACAGACCAAGAGAGAGATCTTGGGGTCATGGTAGATAATTCACTGAAAATGTCAAGACAGTGTGCGTTTGCAATAAAAAAGGCCAACGCCATGCTGGGAATTATTAGGAAGGGAATTGAAAACAAATCAGCCAGTATCATAATGCCTCTGTATAAATCGATGGTGCGGTCTCATTTGGAGTACTGTGTGCAGTTCTGGTCGCCGCACCTCAAAAAGGATATTATAGCATTGGAGAAAGTTCAGAAAAGGGCAACTAAAATGATTAAAGGGCTGGAACACCTTCCCTATGAAGAAAGGTTGAAACGCTTAGGGCTCTTTAGCTTGGAGAAACGTCGACTGAGGGGTGACATGATAGAAGTTTACAAGATAATGCATGGGATGGAGAAAGTAGAGAAAGAAGTACTTTTCTCCCTTTCTCACAATACAAGAACTCGTGGGCATTCGATGAAATTGCTGAGCAGACAGGTTAAAACGGATAAAAGGAAGTACTTCTTCACCCAAAGGGTGATTAACATGTGGAATTCACTGCCACAGGAGGTGGTGGCGTCCACAAGCATAGCCACCTTCAAGAAGGGGTTAGATAAAAATATGGAGCAGAGGTCCATCAGTGGCTATTAGCCACAGTGTGTGTGTGTGTGTGTGTATATATATATATATATATATATATATATATATATATATATATATATATATATATATATATATATATATATATATATATATATATATATATATATATATATATATATATATATATATATTTGGCCGCTGTGTGACACAGAATGTTGGACTGGATGGGCCATTGGCCTGATCTAACATGGCTTCTCTTATGTTCTTATGTTCTTAATCTGATTTCTTTGCCCAGCTTCATTTTGTTCTCCAAGGCCAAACTTGTTAGTCATTCCGGTTACCTTTTGACTTCCTACTTTGGCATTCCAATCCCCTATGATGAGGAGGACATCTTTTTTTTGGTGTTGTAAATCTTCATAGAACTAGTCCACTCCAGCCTCTTCTGCATCAGTGGTTGGGGCATAGACTTGGATTACTGTGATATTGAATGCTTTACCTTGGATATGGACCGAGATCATTCTGTCATTTTTGAGATGGGATCCCATTACTGCCTTCCTCACTCTCTTGTTATAGTTAACTCTCTTGTTAACTATAAAGGCCACAACATTTCTTCTATGGGACTCTTGACCATAATAATAGATGTAGTGAACCTCTGAGTTAAATTCACCCATTCCCGTCCATTTTAGTTCACTGATTCCCAAGATGTTGATGTTCATTCATGCCATCTCTTGTTTGACCATATCTAGCTTACCTTGATTCATAGATCTTACATTCCACGTTCTGATGCAGTATCGGACTATTCTTTCACCATCAGACACATCCACTGTTGAGCTTCCTTTCGATTTTGGCCCAGCCGCTTCACTCTTTCTGTGGTTACTTGAATGCTCTTCCCCAGTAGCATATTGGGCATCTTCTGGCCTGAGGGGCTCATCTTCCAGAGCCATATCTTTTAGCCTTTTGTTCCTGTTCATGATGTTTTCTTGGCAATAATAATAATAATAATAAAATTTTATTTATGCCCCGCCCTCCCCGTCGAGGCAGGCTCAGGGCAGCTTACAAGGTATGGCAAAAGCCATGTTGAACAATAAAACAATTATACAATTCAATACAATTTACAATTTACCATTAAATTTTTACATACTCTAAAACAGTCTAAAATCAGTCTAAAATAGTCTCATCTCATTGCTATCTCAGTTATATTAATGTTAATGATGGCGTGATGTTTATTTCAGGCTCCATCTTGGAAGGCTAGCCGGAAGAGGGCGGTTTTGCATGCCCTACAGAATTGGCTAATGTCCTGTAGGGCCCGCACCTCTTCTGGCAGCTGGTTCCACCATTGGGGTGCTTTTATAGAGAAGGCTGTTCTCTAGTTATTTTTAGTTTGGCCTCCTTTGGCCCAGGTACTTCCAGAAGGTTTTGTGAGCTGGATCGCAGTGCTCTCTGGGGAACATATGGAGAGAGGCGGTCCCTAAGGTAAACAGGTCCTCGGCCATATAGGGCAAGGATACCGGAGTGGTTTGCCATTTCCTTCTCCAGCGAATCACATTTATTCTGGATTCTCAGCTGTAGCCTGTCCATCTTGGGTTGCCCTGCATGGCTTAACCCACGGCCTCATTGAACCACGCAAGCCCTCTCGCCACATCAAGGCAGCAGTCCATGAGAGACCAATTATCTTAGGGAATAATGGCGTATTGATCCACAGGTATCTGGGGCTTGGGGGGGGGCTGCCTTTTGAGACAGAGGCACCATATTTGCAACATACGGTAGGTACCAGAGCCTCTCCTCAAAACACCCTCCAGGTTTCAAAGAGATTTGACCAGGGGGTCCAATTCTATGCCCCCCCAAAGAAGGTGCCCCTATCCTTCATTCTTTCCAATGGAGGGAAGGCATTTTAAAAGATTTGTGGTCCCTTGAAATGTGATGGCCAGAACTCCCTTTGGAGATCAATTATGCTCCTCACAACCTTTCTCCTGGCTCCACCTCCAGTGTCTCCTGGCTCCAACCCCAAAGTCTCCTGGCTCCACCCCACAAAGTCCTCAGATATTTCTTGAATTGGACTTGGCAACCCTATCTGGAGGCTGGCAACACCTCAGGGAGGGACATGGGGTGGCATCATTGCACAGTGATGATGTCACTTCAAGGGAAAACTCAGAAGTGACACCATGCTTTTCCGGGGATTGCCGGGAGGGGGGGCTGCTGAATCTACAGCTTTACTATAGAGTTCCGAGCAATTCCTAGAGGACTAGAGTCTCTATTGGGTTTTTTTAAAAAGAGAGCCAGTTTGGTGTAGTGGTGAGGAAAATGAAGATATTGGATTTATATCCCGCCCTCCACTCCGAAGAGTCTCAGAGCGGCTCACAATCTCCTTTACCTTCCTCCCCCACAACAGACACCCTGTGAGGTAGATGAAGATATTGGATTTATATCCCACCCTCCACTCCGAAGAGTCTCAGAGCAGCTCACAATCCAAAGAGTCTCAGAGCGGCTCACAATCTCCTTTCCCTTCCTCCCCCACAACCGACACCCTGTGAGGTAAATGAAGATATTGGATTTATATCTCGCCCTCCACTCCGAAGAGTCTCAGAGCGGCTCACAATCTCCTTTACCTTCCTCCCCCACAACAGACACCCTGTGAGGTAGATGAAGATATTGGATTTATATCCCACCCTCCACTCCGAAGAGTCTCAGAGCAGCTCACAATCCAAAGAGTCTGAGAGTGGCTCACAATCTCTTTTCCCTTCCTCCCCCACAACAGACACCCTGTGAGGTGGATGGGGCTGGAGTGGGCTCTCACAGCAATTGCCCTTTCAAGGACAACCTCTGCCAGAGCTATGGCTGACCCAAGGCCATGCTAGTAGGTGCAAGTGGAGGAGTGGGGAATCAAACTCGGTTCTCCCAGATAAGAGTCCACTACACCAAACTGGCTCTCCTAGGAGAAGATTCTGATGCTGGGAAAGACAGAAGGCAAAATAATAATAATAAGAAAATGGATTTATATTCCACTCTATACTCTGAATGTCAGAGTCTCAGAGCAGTCACAATCTCCTTTACCTCCCCGCTCCCCATGAACACAACAGACACCCTCTGAGGTAGGTGGGGCTGAGAGAGCTCTGATAGAAGCTGCCCTTTCCAGGACAGCTCTGCCAGAGCTATGGCTGACCCAAGGCCATTCCAGCAGCTGCAAGTGGAGGAGTGAGGAATCAAACTTGGTTCCCCAAGATAAGAGTCTGCACATTTCACTTTGAGCTGTGCTGTTGAAGAAGAATCTTGAGAGTCCTTTGGGCTACAAGAAGATCATATCAGTCAGTCCTAAGGGAAATCAGCCCAGACTCTTCCCTGGAAAGTCAGATGCTGAAGCTGAAGCTCAAATACTTTGGCCAACAAATGAGAAGGGAGCACTTGCTGGAGAAGATCCTGATGCTGGGAAAGACAGAAGGCAAAAGAAGAAGGGGACGGCAAAAGAGGAGATGGCTGGACAGCGTTACGGATTTAACCAACACGAATTTGAGCAGACTTTGGCGGATGGTAGAAGACAGGAGGGCCTGGAGTGAGTTGGTCCATGGGGTCGCAAAGAGTTGGACTCGACTGTGCGACTGAACAACAACAAAACACTTCACTACTACACCAAACTGGCTCTCCCAGGACAGCAACAACTTCCTTTCTCCCCTCTCCCTCCAACATGCGGTGTTGATAAAACTGATTCACCCTAGGGCCATCTGATGTTGTTGTATTGCTTACTGTTTAAGCTGTTCTTAAATTGATCAGAACGTGCTTGTGCAACAGTTCTACACTACCCTGAGCCTTGTATTACGGGGGGGGGGGGTGGTGGTGGTCTAAAAGCCCAATTTATTAATAAATGTAAATAAGTGATGTATTTGGCTGCTGGACTAAACTTAATTAACCCAATTAGTGATATTTGCAACTCATCTAATGATATTTTCCTTTCCATCCCTGTGGAATGTCAAAGCAAGGTAAACCTTAGGCAAACTCGTTATGAATCACAAGGAAAACCCTGTTATGGGTGCTGACACATTCCTCAGACGTTTTCGACGTGGAGTGTGTTTTAGTTCTGAGCTGTTTCTGTTCGAATACCAAGTGAAGTCATGTCATTCTGAATACTGAGACATCAAGGAGAAAAGTTTTGATATCCTGAACAATTCTACAAGGGTGCAGTCACACGTACCATTAAAAGAGTATATATAAGTTATAGAATAAATATGTGTAGCGCTCAAATCTGAACTGCTGAATATTGATTCGATGCAGGGCAGTTCAGACGAGCATCCAAGAATGTGATTCATTCGGTTGTGCGCGATCAGACATCCAATACTATCACGCTCCTTTCTTGGAGCATGCGTAATCAGATGGTGATTTCTGGGAGGGGAGGGGGTCCATTGAACATGCGCCCAACTGTTTGGAGCTGGGAAATCAAAACTTTCTTCAGAGGCAGGGGGGAAGGGCGAAAGTTTCCAGAATTAACGTTGCCGATCCAAACCACGGAACTGCCAGGAATTATTTTCCTAGAAATTGGCAGTGACGATGATATCTTGAAATCCTCCACATTGAAAAAAAAGATTTTTTTCCTGTTCTGAATAGTGGGATAACGTCCCCCCCCCCCCTCCGATCCTGTGTTGATTGGAGAAGCAGAAGCGTCACCTCAGATTCCTGGATAATCTGGCAATGCGCATGTCTGCTGGGGCTTTTTTTTTTTAAAGGTGAGAGGCAGTATCGCGCATGAGCTATCCAAGAAACAAAAAGCCGATCTTGTGCCGCTGTTTTGAAAAACAGCCGGACTTTATGTGCTGTCAAATTAACACGGCACTGATCTGCAGCAAGTCGGAATGACCCTGGATGACGCTCGATTGCCAGATGTGCATGTCTGAACGAACACTTTTAATCCATCAGCCAGACGGAGCTGTGTCACTAGTGGTATGTGTGACCGCACCCCAATTATACTATAGCCCTCTGTACAAAATCAAGGACCTCCCCCCTCTTCTTTTTCTTCCTGAACATATGAACATATGAAGCTGCCCTATACTGAATCAGACCCTCGGTCCATCAAAGTCAGTATTGTCTTCTCAAAATGACAGCAGCTCTCCAGGGTCTGAAGCAGAGGTTTTTTACGCCTATTTGCCTGGACCCTTTTTAGCTGGAGAGGCCAGGGATTGAACCTGGGATCTTCTGCTTACCAAGCAGATGCTCTACCACTGAGCCACTGTCCCTTCTTCTTATTCTTCTTCTGAGCCAGTTTGGTGTAGTGATGAAGTGCATGGATTTTTATCTGGGAGAACCGTGTTTGATTCCCCACTCCTCCACTTGCAGATGATGGAATCGCCTTGGGTCAGCCATTGCTCTCTTAGGAGATGTCCTTGAAAGGGCAGCTTTTGGGAGAGCTCTCTTAGTCCCACCTACCTCACAGGGTGTCTGTTGTGGGGAAGGAAGGGAAAGGAGATTGTAGGCCGCTCTGAGATTGTGACTGCTCTGAGACTCTGAGATTCAATGTATAGGGCGGGATAGGTTTTAATTGTCTGATTTTAAATGTAATAACTTGCTCTGATTTTATTGTTTTATTGTCGTTGTAAGCCGCCCTGAGCCACTTGTGGGAAGGGCGGGATAGAAGTCACCAAATAAATAAAATAAATCAATAAATAAATCCAATATCATCATTATCTTCTTCTTTTGAGCCAGTTTGGTGTAGTGGTGTAGTGGTTAAGTGTGTGGACTCTTATCTGGGAGAACCGGGTTTGATTCCCCACTCCTTCCCTTGCAGCTGCTGAAATGGCCTTGGGTCAGCCATTGCTCTCATAGGAGATGTCCCTGTGAGAGCTCTCTTCAGCCCCACTCACCTTACAGGGTGCCTGTTGTGGGGGAAGGAGATAAAGGAGATTGTAAACCACTCAGAGACTCTGATTCAGAGAGAAGGGCAGGGTATAAATCTATGGGCTCCTCCTCCTCCTT
The DNA here is from genome assembly GCF_032191835.1 of Heteronotia binoei. Classification (NCBI taxonomy): domain Eukaryota; kingdom Metazoa; phylum Chordata; class Lepidosauria; order Squamata; family Gekkonidae; genus Heteronotia; species Heteronotia binoei. The sequence continues at coordinate 275,373,297 of NC_083223.1, forward strand.
CTGATGGATGGGCAGGTCAAAGAACTCAAGTCAGACCATGCTAAGAACATTGGTTTAGACCAACCCAACCAATGGGACCTCTATGTGAACCTTCCGCAATTTGCAGTAAAGGAGACTCCCCCCTAGGCATCCACCACCTATACACTGTTTGAATGACTTTACTAGAAGAAACTCCAGGGTATTCTTGACATTGTTGAATCTCACTGGGTAGAAACAAGAACAGATCATGAGTTTCCTGTTCCTGAATTTATATAACAATAGAAGGAATGGTTAAGTTCAGCAAGACAGGAACCTGGATGATGATTTCACCAGTCCCAGGAAGCTCTGATATGACAAGTGAACCAAACTGAAAACCTTTGCAGTGGAAGATATGCTCTTGTTGAGTAGACAAGTGGGAGGTCAGGCTCCAGGAAACCATGGCAGGGATAGAAGAAGAAGAAGAAGAAGAAGAAGAAGAAGAAGAAGAAGAAGAAGAAGAAGAAGAAGAAGAAGATGATATTGGATTTATATCCTGCCCTCCACTCTGAAGAGTCTCAGAGCAGCTCACAATCTCCTTTCCTTCCTCCCCCACAACAGACACCCTGTGAGGTACATGGAGATATTGGATTTATATCCCGCCCTCCACTCCGAAGAGTCTCAGAGCAGCTCACAATCTCATTTACCTTCCTCCCCCACAACAGACACCCTGTGAGGTGGGTGAGGCTGGAGAGGGCACCAAATTGATTTGATATGCTGAATAATTCTACAATTATACTATAACCCTCTGTACAAAATCAAGGACCTTCCCCCTCTTCTTCCTCCTCCTCCTCCTCTTCTCCTCCTTTTCCTTCTTCACAATTTTCCTCTTCTACCTTCCACTTCACTATGCTCCCTAGAATACTACCTGTCCAGACACAAGCCCATGCCTGGATTCACTCCCCCCCCCTCCAAACCTAGGCCCCATCTGTTGCAGTGTTCAAATAGGCCAACAGGCACCCACCGCTTAAAGACCAGCCAATGCCATTACCAGTGAGTGATACCTGCTTTGATTGGGTCCTGATGATGGAATGAGGGGTTCCAATACTTACTGGTCCTGGTGGGTTACGTTACAAAGGACACAGAGGCCATTCTCCTGTTCAATGTGAAAAAAGGTCTTCCCTTCAATTTTTTGCCCTGGTAGGTTTTTCCGGAGAATGAATAGCAGGTTGTGGAACCCCCTTTTATGCCATATGTATGAAGTACCTACACCAGACACTGGGGATATGGCAAATCTTCATGACCATACACCACCTGCAAACCACCTGTAGGAAGCCAGTTTGGCGTGGTTGTTAAGTGTGGGGACTCTTATCTGGGAAAACTGGGTTTGATTCCCCACTCCTTCACTTGCAGCTGCTGGAATGGCCTTGGGTCAGCCATAGCTATCACAGGAGTTGTCCTTGAAAAGGCAGCTGCTGTGAGAGCTCTCTCAGCCCCACCCACCTCACAGGGTGTCTGTTGCGGGGGAAGGAGATAAAGGAGATTGTAAACCACTCTGAGACTTTTTCTCCTGACAGATGGGCAGGTCAAAGAATTCAATCAGACCTTAAAGCCCATGCTAAGGACATTGGCTTAGATCGGGGTGTTGAACTCATTTATTTATCTGGGATTTATCTGTTTGTTATGAGGGCTAAATCTGTTGGGCCAGGACATGTGTGTCATAAAATGCAATGCCATGTAGGAGAGATATAAACTTCATAAAGGACGCAGACAATTGCAAAGGTTTTTTAAAAGCTTAAAATGAATCATGCTTAAAACATCAGCACTCGTTGCTCTTAAAGGTGCTTTCTTTGTATCTCTCCTGTGAGATCCAGGGAACTGGACAAAGGAAGCTGTGGCTCTTTCCTTCCTCCCCCAGAGGAACAGGAGGGGGAGGAGCCTCAGCCAATAGAAGGAAGAGAGGCTTGGCTCAGGAGCTCCACTGTGTGATAGAGAGAGCCTGGCAAAGCAAGCTGTGATGCAGAAGGAAGCAAGAGAGAGGAAGAAGCCAGTTGTTCGGGGGCCTCATAGCAGCCCTCCGGGGGCCTGATTTGACACCCGGGCCACATGTTTGACACCCCTGGCTTAGACCAACCCAACCAATGAGACCTCTATGTGAACCCTCTGCAATTTGCAGTAAAGGAGACTCCCCACCCTAGGCATCCACCACCTATGCACTGTTTGAATGACTTTAGTAGAAGAAACTCCAGGGCATTCTTGACCTTGTTGAGTCTCACTGAGTAGAAACAAGAACAGATAATGGGTTTCCTGTTCCTGAATTTATATAACAATTGAAGGAATGGTTACGTACAGTAAGACAGGAAGCTGGATGATGATTTCACCAGTCCCAGGTTGCCCAGAAAGCTCCAGTGTAAGAATATAAGAGAAACCATGTTGGATCAGGCCAATGGTCCATCCAGTCCAACACTCTGTGTCACATAAGAACATAAGGGAAGCCATGTTGGATCAGGCCAATGGCCCATCCAGTCCAACACTCTGTGTCACATAAGAACATCAGAGAAGCCATGTTGGGTCAGGCCAAGGGTCCATCCAGTCCAACACTCTGTGTCACATAAGAACATAAGAGAAGCCAAGTTGGATCAGGCCAATGGCCCATCCAGTCCAACACTCTGTGTCACATAAGAATATCAGAGAAGCCATGTTGGATCAGGCCAATGGTCCATCCATTCCAACACTCTGTGTCACACTATGGCCAAAAAAACCTCAGGTGCCATCAAGAGGTCCATCAGTGGGGACAGGACACTAGAAGCCCTCTCACTGTGCCCCCCAAGCACCAAGCATACAGAGCATCACTTGCCCCAGACAGAGAGTTCCAACAATATGACAAGTGAACCAAACTAAAAACCTTTGAAGTAGAAGATATGGACTTAATGAGTAAACAAGTGGTAAGTCAGGCTCTAGGAAACCGTGGCAGAGAGTGTTCCAAGTCCAAATAATAATTAGCAGGGTAGGGTTTTCTGAACTCAAATGCTTCTGGAACAGAACTCTCCTTTGATGCACTAATTATTGGGGTTTGTGGGGTACAATAATAAATTGATTTCTACATTTGCAACACTGGGAACCCCATTTCAGATTATTTAAGGAAAGATCAGTCTATCAAGATTCAGTGGACACTGGTCTGACAACTCTCCTTTCACACATTGTGGACATCCATTTCACGGGATGCCGTCATGAAGAACTCTGACTTCTCAGGGTGATTCTGTACCAGAAAATAGACAATCAGGAACATTCTATTCTCTTTCACAGCAGGAAACATCTACTGAATGAGAGAAAATATAGAGACCGTCCAATACAATTTGACCAGCACCTCCTCTCCAAGCTAAACATGCCCAGCTCCTTCAGCCTTTCCTCATAGGACTTGGTCTCCAGACCCCTCACCATCTTTGTCGCCCTCCTCTGGACCCGTTCCAGCTTGTCTACATCCTTCTTAAAATGTGGTGCGCAAAACTGAACACAAGACTCCAGGTGAGGTCTTACCAGACCAGAGTAAAGTGATAGCATCACTTCATGTCACCTCTCAGCCGTCTCCTCTCCAGGCTAAACATCCCCAGCTCCTTCAACCTTTCCTCATAGGTCTCCAGACCCCTCACCATCTTCGTCACCCTCCTCCGTACCTGTTCCAGCTTGTCTATATGCTTCTTAAAATGTGGTGCCCAAACTGAACACAATACTCCAGGTGAGGTCTTCCCAAAGCAGAATAAAGTGATACCATCACTCCATATGATCTGGACACTATGCTTCAACTTGGGTGGAACAAAGATCTTCAAAGTTAAGGTCATCATTTGGGACCTCTCACAATGAAAACTACTCCACAGTCCTATCAAGCCTTTATCTATCACCCCAGCATATCTTTCTCTGTTATCTACTGTTGGTTTTAGGAATTCTCAGGCATTAGCTGGTTTAGCTCATGTTCTGATTTCTTGTTGCAAAGAGGGAGCTTCTATGTCAATAGTCTACTTGGCTGTTCATGCTTCCTTGGCACAAACAGATATTGAGAACTAGTGCTGGTGCTGGAGAAGACACTTGAGAGTCCCTTGGACTGCAAGAAGATCAAATCAGTCAGTCCTAAAGGAAATCAATCCTGACTGTTCCCTGGAAGGTCGGATGCTGAAGCTGAAGCTCAAATACTTTGGCCACCAAATGAGAAGGGAGAACTCACTGGAGAAGACTCTTGAGAGTCCCTTGGACTGCAAGAAGATCCAGGCAGTGAGTCCTAAGGGAAATCAACCCAGACTGTTCCCTGGAAGGCCAGATGCTGAAGCTGAAGCTCAAATACTTTGGCCACCAAATGAGAAGGGAGAACTCACTGGAGAAGACTCTTGAGAGTCCCTTGGACTGCAAGAAGATCAAATCAGTCAGTCCTAAAGGAAATCAACCCTGACTGTTCCCTGGAAGGTCAGATGCTGAAGCTGAAGCTCAAAGACTTTGGCCATCAAGTGAGAAGGGAGCACTCACTGGAGAAGATCCTGATGCTGGGAAAGACAGAAGGCAAAAGAAGAAGGGGGCAGTAAAAGATGAGATGGATGGTCAGCATTACTAATGTAACTAACATGAATTTGAGCAGACTTCAGCGCATGGTGGAAGACAGGAGGCCCTGATGTGACTTGGTCCAAGGGGTTGCAAAGAGTTGGACTTGACTGTGCGACTGAACAACAAACTGAGAACCAAAAATCTGAGGTTAATTACAGAATATTTTTTTAGAAAGGAATATTGAAGGTGTATACAGGGGTGGAATTCTAGCAGGAGCTCCTTTGCATATGAGGCCACACACCCCTGATGAGAGCCACTTTGGTATAGTGGTTAAGTGTGCGGACTCTTATCTGGGAGAACCGGGTTTGATTCCCCACTCCTCCACTTGCAGCTGCTAGCGTTGCCTTGGGTCATCCATAGCTCTGGTAGAGGTTGTCCTTGAAAGGGCAGCTGCTGTAAAAGCACTCTCAGACCCACCTACCTCACAGGGTGTTTGTTGTGGGGGGGAAGGTAGATGAGATTGCGACCGCTCTGAGATTCAGAGTATAGGGCGGGATATAAATCCAAAATTTCCTTCTTCTTCTTCTTCTGATATAGCCAATCCTCCAAGAGCTTACAAAAAGGATCCTTGTCATCTCTTTAAGGATTGGCCATATCGGGGGGGGGGGGGGCGGTCTGGCCTAATATGCAAAGGAGCTCCTGCTAGAATTCCACCCCGGGTGCCTATATCATTCAAGAATTACAAAGACGTGGAGAAATGGCTGTAATCACAATATTACAAACAACAACAACCTACAATAGCAATCGATGGGAACACTATCAATAAGTTTATTACAGTAAGAATGGTTTTATATAAAACTACAATGGCATATAAAAAATTAGCAAGTTAGAAAATATACAGCAAATAGCATATCTAGAAGGAATTTATGAGCTAGAAAAATACGCACAACAAGACACGATCCCACCTAAATATCTTCTTTGATTTATGAATCTTCATCAGTCATGAACGACTTTGTAGAAGACAGAAACTCAGAAGCAAATTTATGGTATGCCGTACAATCTAACTTCAAAGAACAATTATTATAGCTTCAGTCTTCGTCCACTGTGAAGGGCCTTGCATTTGTAAATTTGGAGGAATGTTGTAAACAGTTACAGATGATGAATTCTAACCCAATTAAAGCAAACTAATTTTAAATCTTTATTTATTTGCTTGTTTGTTTATTATATCATATTTATATCCCGTCCTCTCCGTGAGCCGTCTCAGGGCGGCTAATAGGTCTAAGTGGCATCTAAGAAAAAGTACCGCATTAAAACATTTTTTTAAAAAAAACATAAAACACAGTGGTGCTGTACATCAAAACAGAACAGGTGAGATTTCTAAAAAAAAAAAATCCTTGCTATGCAAAATCGATCTTTATATCAGAGACTCAAAAAACAAATTTGTATTGTGTAGTACTATGTAGCTCCAAAAACAAACCTGTGAAAAGGTTTCTAAATTTAGCATCACTATAATGGAATTGTTATATGACTAAACGACATGAGGGGGGAAAAAAAGATAAATTCATAATTACAGAGTATAGTTTATATCCCAAAGGGCAACTTTTGAAAGTGTTGTGAATACATAAAAGAGAATGATGCTTAAGAAGGAATAAAGAAAAAAAGGTAAAGGTAGACTCCTGTGCAAGCACCAGTTGTTTTCGACTCTGGGGTGATGTTGCTTTCACAACATTTTCATGACAGAGTTTTAATGGGGTAGTTTGCCATTGCCTTTCCCAGTCATCTACACTTTCCCCCCAGCAAGTTGGGTAGTCATTTGACCGACCTCGGAAGGATGGAAGGCTGAGTCAACCTGGAACCGGCTACATGAACCAGCTTCCGCTGGGATCGAACTCAGGTCGTGAGCAGAGGGCTCCGACTGCAGTACTGCAGCTTTACCAGTCTGCACCAAGGGGCTCTTACTAAGAAGGAATAAGAACTGCCATAAATAAGAAAGAGTGCAGTGAAGTAATTAATTCGATGATTGCTGAAAAGACCAAAAATATTAAAGAGAAAAATCACTCAATTATTTTTAAATAATTTATTAAAAATGACTGTGGGGAAAATATAACTGTAGAAAAATGACTGAGTCTGTTAAAACAAGAAGTTATACGTACTGATAGGAGACAACATCCCCCCCCCTAGTTTTTCAAAACAATTATTTGTGCTTATTAGGTAGACATACAAATGTATTCATAGGATGGCAGGTGTACAGTATATCATTATAACACACAACAGAGTTACAAATTTCTGTCAATTTCCAGTGTGTCATAATAAATCAAATATAAATCGATAGTGCGGCCTCATTTGGAGTACTGTGTACAATTCTGGTCAGCGCACTTCAAAAAAGATATTCTAGCATTGGAAAAAGTGCAGAAAAGGGCAGCTAGAATGATTCAAGGGTTGGAACCCTTTCCCTACGAAGAAAGGTAAAAATGCTTGGGGCTCTTTAGCTTGGAGAAACATCGACTGCGGGGTGACATGAGAGAGGTTTACAAGGTTATGCATGGGATAGAGAAGGTAGAAGAAGAAGTACTTTTCTCCCTTTCTCACAATACGAGAACTTGAGGACATTCAATTAAATTGCTGAGCAGTCGGGTTAGAACGGATAAAAGGAAGTCCTTCTTCACCCAAAGGGTGATTAACACATGGAATTCACTACCAAAGGAGGTGGCGGCTACAAGCATAGACAGCTTCAAGAGGGGATTGGGTAAGCATATGGAGCAGAGGTCCATCAGTGGCTATTAGCCACAAGGTATAGATGGAACCTTCTGTCTGGGGCAGTGATGCTCTGTATTCTTGGTGCTTGGGAGAGGCACAATGGGAGGGCTTTTACCCCACTGATGGACCTCCTAATGGCACTTGTGTTTTTTTGGCCATTGCGTGACCCAGAGTGTTGGGTTGGGTGGGCCATTGGCTTGATCCAACATGGCTTCTCTTATGTTCTTATGTGACACAGAGTGTTGGACGGGATGGGCTACTGGCCTGATCCAACATGGCTCCTTTTATGTGACACAGAGTGTTGGACTGGATTTACCATTGGCCTGATCCAACATGGCTTCTCTTATGTTCAAATATAATAATTAGAAATAAAGCATTTGAGCATACAGTAGATTGCGCGGAACTGTTCTTTGCATTGCTAAATATTCGACTGTAGGAAGATATCTAAAGAAGATACAATCATCAAGTTGGAAAGCTTAGCCATAACAAAGGGTTCCCATAAACATTGTCGGTTTAGATCAGAGGTGTCAAACTCATTTGTTATGAGGGCCGGTTCTGACATAACTGAGACCTCGAGGGGCCGGGCCATGTCAGGTTGGGCCGAGCCGTGTTGGGTCGGGCTTTGTGTGTACCTATTTAAGATTAGGTAGCAGAGATATAAATTTTATAAAGAACACAGACAAACACGATTAAAAAAAAAACTTTAAACATGCTTAAAATGTTAGCTCTCATTTGTCTTAAGGCTGCTTTCTTGTATTTCTCCCATGGGATCCAGAGAACTGGGCAAAGGAAACTCTGGTTCTTTCCTTCCTTCCCCAGGAGACAGGGAGGAGAAGCTTCATCCAATGGAGAAAACAGAGGTTTTGCTCTGTAGCTCCTGTGCGATTGAGCAAGCCTGGCAAAGCAAGCTGTGATGCAGAAGGAAGCAAGAGAGAGGGAGAAGGAAGCAGAAGACAGCCAGTTTCTCGAAGGCCTGATTTGGCCCCCAAATTGCGTGTCTGACACCCCTGATTTAGATTGTGATACCCAGTCTGCTGCAAAAGTAGCGCACGCTATCGATAACAAAATGATTCCCTGGGTCTGACCATTTGCTTTGTAGGAGACAACATTTCTATTAAATATAGACTATATAAACTAACCTATCTTTGAGGGCTGTCGGATGTGTGGGTTCTAATGCGTCGATTCAAAATGCCTCCCTCTGCTGAAGTCATTTTTCTATGTCATAACGAGAGAAGGGTTTTAAGTACAGTTTCTAAATAATAATAAAAAAGAACTGAAATAGGAGAAGAAGAAGATGAAGAAGATATTGGATTTATATCCCGCCCTCCACTCCGAAGAGTCTCAGAGCGGCTCACAATCTCCTTTCCCTTCCTCCCCCACAACAGACACCCTGTGAGGTAGGTGGGGCTGAGAGAGCTCTTACAGCAGCTGCCCTTTCAAGGACAACTCCTACGAGAGCTATGGCTGACCCAAGGCCATCCCAGCAGCTGCAAGTGGAGGAGTGGGGAATCAAACCCGGTTCTCCCAGATAAGAGTCCGCACACTTAACCACTACACCAAACTGTGCTCTGTGTTTTAAAGGGCATGTGGTCATAAAGTAAATTGTAAGGACGTTGCAAGACATTTAACTAACACGAGTTGCAATTAGTAAAATGACTGAGGGCAAAAGTAAATTGACTGAATTCGGTGACTGTAGATCTTAATTGGAGCTGCCTGACAGCAGTTAAGACAGTTAACAACTCTGCAATGTCCCTTTAATTTAATGTCTCACTATAGTAAAACCTTCCAGGGATACAAACAGAACAATTCTGCGCTGAAACTCAGGAAATATCTGGGGACTTTGAAGGTGGAGTCAGGAGACTTGGGTGGTGGATCCTGGAGGACTTCCCATTCCTGGGGAGCTTCACAAAATACAGCAGTACAGTTCCTCTGAATACAGTCCTCACTTATACTTTTTTATTTATTTATTTATTACTTCACATTTATATCCCGCCCTCTCCGCAAGCGGACTCAGGGCGGCTTACAACATCATAAAAACAATTCAATTCAATAAAACGTATAAAACCATAATTTACTTATCAATTTTAAAAACATGCTAGCGTTGTTTCAATCCAATATAGGCGGTATTGACTTTCCGACATCCTCTTTTTTGCCTTCAAAGGGTTCCCCAGCAGCTGCACTTCCACTAAGAAAGTGAACACACAAAAACACACATTCACAAAACAGCTCATATAAACAGTTTGCTAGCCCACACTTTTGTGATCTCACTAGGAGAATTTATAGTCATGGGAGTTGCTGGATGTAGCAATCTGCTGTATTCCAACCAACTTCTTCAGATTAACACAGGAAAACAAAAGTACTGAGCTGAGCAGTCTAGGGGTGGAGTTTTCCTCCATCCCACAATCAGTTTATCTCTCTCGGCTTGACTTCGCGAACGAAGATTTAAGAAAGGTGCAGTAGTCCACGTCTGCTGCAGGCTCGCTGGTGGCTGACAAGACCAATGCGGGACAGGCAGGTCTGGCCACAGTGGCGGCAGGGAAAAGTCTGATTTGGGGTTGGTGCTGTAGCAGTACGATTCTTCCTCAATCTCCTTTTGTCCTCAAGACCAGCTATGCGTGCGTTCTCAAAGGAAAAAACAGCCTGGTGGATGGTGTACCTCCATGCTTTGCAAACTGAGGCTAGGTCAGACCACTGGTGATGGTTAATGCAACAGGTACCAAGGGATTTCTTCAAGGAGTCCTTGAACCTCTTCTTTGGTGGCCCTCTATTTCGATGGCCGGTGGAAAGTTCACCATACAGGGCAATCTTGGGAAGGCGGTGGTTTTCCATCCTGGAGATATGCCCTGCCTAGCGCAGCTGCGTCTTCAACAGCAATGCCTCGATGTTTGTAACCTCCGCCCGCTTGAGGACTTCAGTGTTAGTCACAAAGTCACTCCAGTGGATGTTGAGGATGGTGCGAAGGCAGCGCTGATGAAAGCGCTCAAGGAGTCGCAGGTGATGACGGTATAATACCCACGATTCGGAGCTGTAGATGAGGGTTGTCATCACAACCGCTTTGTAAACATTGATCTTTGTGCCCTTTTTCAGATGCTGCTTGCTCCACACTCTTTTATGCAGTCGGCCAAATGCACGGTTTGCCTTTGCCAGTCTATTGTCAATCTCCTTGTCGATCTTGGCATCTGAGGAGATGATGCACCCCAGGTAGCTGAACTGCTGGACTGTCTTCAGAACTGATTCACCCACAGTGATGCAGGGAGGGTGATAATCTTCCTGGGGTGCAGGCTGGTGGAGATCTTCTGTCTTCTTCAGACTAACTTCTAGGCCGAATACCTTGGCAGCCTCTGCAAAGCAGGACGTCATATACTGCAGAGATGATGCCGAGTGGGAGACAAGTGCAGCATCATCAGCAAACAGTAGCTCTCGGATAAGTTTTTCCATTGTCTTGGAGTGGGCCTTTAGTCACCTCAGGTTGAACAGGCTGCCATCGGTGCGATAGCAGATGTAGACACCATCGTCGTCATCTAAATCTACTGTGGCTCTTTGAAGCATCATGCTAAAGAAGATCGTAAAGAGAGTTGGCACGAGAACACAGCCTTGCTTTACACCTGTGCCTATTGGGAAGGGCTCCGAGAGATCTTTGCAGTGTCTAACTTGGCCTCGCTGGTCTTCATGTCGCTGGATGATCATACTGAAAAACCTTGGGGGACATCCTAAACATTCCAAGATTTGCCACAGGCCGTTCCCGCTAATGGTATCAAAAGCTTTGGTAAGGTCGACAAAAGTCACATATAGACCCTTGTTCTGTTCCCTGCATTTCTCTTGGAGCTGCCTGAAAACAAATACGATATCGGAGGTGCTCCTGTTAGCTCTAAAGCCACACTGGCTCTCTGGAAGGAGTTTATATCCCGCCCTCCACTCCGAAGACAACCTCTGCCAGAGCTACCAAATGATATGAAATGCTGATTTTAATTACTGACTGTATAATATTATTGAATGTATTATTTTCTAGCTTGTGTATATTTTACTACTGTGGAGTTTTATGTTGTGAGCTGCTCTGAGCCTGCTGTTCATTATTTTCCTTCATTTTCATGATTCCTAACTGCTTCTTGCAGAGGCTGAGAGTCCCTTTTTATTTCATTTAGACATAACAAGCCTAGTAGTTTATTTTCATCGATTGTCTGTATAGCTCTATATTTTATCCATGTACTCTTTTGATGTATAGAAGTAGTATGAAACTCATGGTTTCCTTGTGGTAAGTGACTGAGATGCTGCCACGGGATTTGAGACACTGATGAATGGTGCTATTTTGGACTTTAAACATGCTCCTTGGCAAGGTAGCTCTGATGGAGTTATTTTTAATTTCTATGTTCTAAGAAGGTGTTGGTACTTTGTTCTCGTTCTTTAGACTGGACTGACTTGTTTCCTTGTGTCTTCAGTGTGGCTTTCTTATTCAGTGTAGTAGGGTGAGTAATTATTAATACAGCAAGTGAGGAACTGATTCCCAGCTGGATATGCTCACAAGCTTGCAATGGTAGTGGGAGCAATCACAAAACTGTAATTTACTACAATTTTCCTCTTTGCCATTTTGCTTACATGATTTGGATAAAGAGCAGCAATAATTTTCTTATGGTCATTAGGGGTTGTCTTAATGTTTTTGTCTTTTCTTTGTAAAAAATTCATTAGGAGGCATATTCTTCAAGGGGGCAGTATGTTTGTAAGTGTCCTCTTAAAGTCAATAAAATTGGCTATGTTTTTAATATTTTTTTTGTTAAGAAAATAAAGTATATGTGTGTGTAATAAAGTATATGTTTGTGTGTGTGGACTCTTATCTGGGAGAACTGGATTTGATTCCCCACTCCTCCATTTGCAGCTGCTGGAATGGCCTTGGGCTAGCTATAGCTCTCACAGAGTTGTCCTTGAAAGGGCAGCTGCTTTAAGAGCTCTCTCAGCCCCACCTACCTCACAGGGTGTCTGTTGTGGGGGAGGTAAAGGAGATTGTTACTGCTCTGAGAATCTGAGATTCAGAGTGGAGGGCGGGAAGGATGGTGGCTCAGCGGTAAAGCATCTGCTTGGGAAGCAGAAGGTCCCAGGTTCAATCCCCGGCATCTCCAACTAAAAAGGGTCCAGGCAAGTAGGCGTGAAAAACCTCAGCTTGAGACCCTGGAGAGCCGCTGCCAGTCTGAGTAGCCACTCCAGTCCGGCTTCTGCCCAGGTCACGGGACGGAGACGGTGTTGGTCGCCCTGGTGGATGACCTCCAACGGCATCTGGATCAGGGCGGCTCGGCGGTGCTGATGTTGTTGGACCTGTCGGCTGCGTTCGACATGGACGACCATCGGTTACTGACCTGCCGCCTCGCCGCCTCGGGGATTCAGGGGTTGGCTTTACAGTGGCTTTCCTCTTTCCTCGAAGGTCGGGGACAAAGGGTCGCGATTGGGGGTGAGCTATCCCAGAGGCGAACGCTTGATTGCGGACTGCCTCAGGGGGCGGTTCTCTCCCCGATGTTATTCAACATCTATATGCGACCCCTTGCCCAGATTGCTCGAAGGTATGGGCTGGGTTGTCACCAGTATGCTGATGACACCCAGCTCTATCTACTTATGGACGGCCGACCAGCCTCCGCCCCAGAAAATCTAGATCGGGCACTACAGGAAGTGGCTGGGTGGCTCAGACTGAGCGGGCTGAGGCTAAATCCAGCGAAGACAGAGGTCCTTTGCTTGGGTCATCGGGGCCTGGGGAGGGAAATCCCCCTACCAGCTTTTGAGGGTGCGCCGCTGATAGCGGCGGACAAGGTCAAAAGCCTGGGGGTACTATTGGAGTCCTCCTTATCGATGGAGGCTCAGATAGCAGCCACTGCCAAGTCCGCATTTTTTCATCTTAGGTGGGCAAGGCAGTTGGCCCCCTTCCTGGAACATGACAATCTAGCAACAGTGATCCATGCCACGGTCACCTCGAGGTTGGACTACTGCAATGCTCTCTACATGGGGCTGCCTTTGTGCCGCACCCGAAAGCTGCAGCTAGTGCAGAATGCCGCGGCCCGGCTGCTGTTAGGGCTCCCAAGAAGGGAGCACATCCGGCCGGGGCTCCGGGACCTGCACTGGCTGCCGATAGCTTACCGAGTCCGGTACAAGGTGCTGGTTATTACCTTTAAAGCCCTATATGGCCTAGGACCTGCCTACCTGAAGGACCGTCTCTCCCCGCATGTTCCCCAGAGAGTACTGAGATCAGGAACAAAAAATCTCCTAGTTATCCCCGGGCCAAAGGAAGCCCGCTTAAAATCGACAAGGGACCGGGCCTTTTCTACTATGGCCCCCTCCTGGTGGAACCAGCTGCCGGCAGAGGTGAGGGCCCTGCGGGACTCAGCCCAGTTCCACAGGGCCTGTAAGACAACCCTCTTCCGGCTGGCCTATGACTAGCTGGTACAAGAAACTGAGTGTAGCTATAGTGGATGTCCACTGCCCCAATGTTTTAAATGTTTTAAATGCCAAATGTTTTAAATGTTCTAAAGTTTTAATGGTTTAATACTTAAGTTTAAATGTTTTATCTTTAACTTCTATTTATGTTATATTCTTGTGTTGTAAGCCGCCCTGAGCCACTTGTTGGGAAGGGCGGGATAGAAGTCATAAAATAAATAAATAAATACAATACAATACTGACTTTGATGGACCAAGAGTCTGATTCAGTATAAGGCAGCTTCATATGTTCATATAAATCCAATGTCATGGAGTAACTTAACTCAAATGATCAAGTGCTGGAGAACACGTCTCTTTGGGACATCCTTAAAAGGGTCTGTCAGGATGCAGTACTAGATGGAATTCTGTTCCTCTCCCACAAGGCATGGGAACAAGCAAAATCAAGGCTTTTTTTGTAGCAGGAAGTCTTTTGCATATTAGGACAACGTACGTAGCCAATCCTTCAAGAGCTTACAGGGCTCTTTTCGCAGGGCCTACTGAAAGCTCTTGGAGGATTGGCTGCATCAGGGGTGTGTGGCCTAATATGCAAAGGAGTTCCTGCTACCAAAAAAAGCCCTGTTCAAAATTGTCTTACACTGGGTCATTGAACGGAGCTGGGGTAGCCATTTTGCACCACTCTGCTGCAACCCAGTGAGTGAAGGGGTGGCATTTAAAGAGACTTACGAACCAAACAAACCACTGCAGCAGAAACGTGGCAGTTTATGGGCAGTTCATGGGTAAGATCCTCTCTTCCCCACCCTGGTCAAGATGCTCAGTTTAATAGAACCGAACATGTGCCCGAGCAACATTAACAAACCCTTGGCTTGAGCCGTGAATGTTCTGGAATCCTTCATTTGTGTGTCTTATCTAGACAGACGTCAACCCCGCCAGTTGCCCTGACCTTCAGTATTCCCAAGGTGACCCCTTGGCTGGAGTAGGGAGGCATCCTGCAATTGCTTTTCCTTTCTCTCCTCAGTTATTGCCACGATGAGGAATCTGTAGAAGAGAGAAGCCCTGGAGCGGGAAGCTGGGCCTGCCTTGGACAAGACGCTGGAAATCAAGGAGCTGGACGTGGGCAGTGAGCAGTCCACTCACTGCAGTTGCCCAAATTACAGCTCATAAACCAACAAATTAGCCCAGTTTGTCATGAACCTTGGTTTGTACCTTGGTCCGTGCCAACACATTCTGTTAAGAACCTTCTCAGCAGCTTCTGCCGGGAACTGACCAGTCTGATGTTGAATCTCAGTCCATCTTAGGGTTGCCAAGTCCGACTCACAAAATATCTGGGGCCTTTGGGGGTGGAGCCAGGAGACTTTGGGGGTGGAGCCAGAAGCAAGGGTGTGACAAGCTCCAAAGGGAGTTCTGGCGTTACATTTAAAGGGACCACACACCTTTTAGACGCCTTCCCTCCATCTGGAATAATGAAGGATAGGGGCTCCTTCTTTTGTGTTTTAACAAATTATTGATAACATATGGTTACAAAACTTAATGATATTTTTTTTATACTAACCCATATGGTAATTCAATCCCCCCTCCCTCCAATGTTGACTTCCCCAGAGTTATAGATTTAAGTTCAATACTAAAGGTACTACTAACCGATCAAAGTTCAATATTTTTTCCCCTCATTAATACTAAAAAATTGTCCAATGTCTTTTTACATTCCACTCTTTCTCCATATATCCTTTAAATTTCTTCCACTCCTTTTTGAATATGTCTAAATCATAGTCTCTTAGGGTTCTAGTTAGTTTGTCCATCTCACTCCACGATAAAACTTTCATAATCCAGTCCCATTTCTCTGGTATTTTTTCTTGTTTCTACAGCTGCACATACAATGTCCTAGCAGCTGAGAGCAAGTACCAAATTAAAGTCCTGTCTTCCTTTGGAACTTTTTCTAATTGTAATCCAAGCAAAAAAGTCTCTGCAGTTTTCTTGAAGTCACAACCCAAAATTTTGGAGATTTCTTGTTGTATCATCTTCCAGTACTCTTTCGCTTTTTCACAAGTCCACCACATATGAAAGAAAGAACTTTCATGTTTTTTGCATTTCCAACATCTATCCGACAGGGGCTCCTTCTTTTGGACTCATAGAATTGGACCCCCCAGTCAAATATTTTTGAAACTTGGGGGGGGGGGTTGAGGAGAGGCACCAGATGATATACTGAAAATTTGGTGAATCTACCTCAAAAAATAGCCCCTCCAGAGCACAAGATACCCACAGATCATTTATCCATTATACCCTATGGGAATTCTTTAGGAAATAATGGAGTGCCCCGCAGACATTTTCCTCCCACCTCCCACTTTCTGATGACCTTTAAGCAGATGGGGAGGGCCTCCAAACCGGCAGATCCCCTGTCCCCACCTGGGGATTATACACAATAAGCTACAGAGGAATGAAGTTGCAACTAAATAAAACAAACTACTCTGTGAAAAATACTATTACAAAATGTAATTCACACAAGGAAAAACGTGCAAATAGTCAAAATCATGGAATCATAGAGTTGGAAGGAACACCAGGGTCATCTAGTCCAACAATGCAGGAAACTCACAAACACCTCCCCCTAAAATCACAGGATCTTCATTGCTATCAGATGGCTATCTAGCCTCTGTTTAAAAACCTACAAGGAAGGAGAGCCCACCACCTCCCGAGGAAGCCTGTTCCACTGAGGAACCGCTCTCCTGGTCAGGAAGTTCTTCCTAATGTTGAGCCAAAAAACTCTTCTGATTTAATTTCAACAACATTGGTTCTGCTCCTACCTTCCGGGGCCACAGAAAACAATTCCATACCATCGTCTGTATGACAGCCCTTCTTCCTAATATTGAGCCAAAAACTCTTCTGATTTAATTTCAACCCATTAGTTCTGCTCCTACCTTCCGGGGCCACAGAAAACAATTCCATACCATCCTCTGTATGACAGCCCTTCAAGTACTTGAAGATGGTGATCATATCAACTCTCAGGCGTCTCCTCTCCAGGCTAAATATCCCCAGCTCCTTCATAGAACTTGGTCTCCAGACCCCTCACCATCTTCGTCGCCCTCCTCTGGACCCGTTCCCACTAGTCTATATCCTTCTTAAAATGTGGTGCCCAAAACTGAACACAAGACTCCAGGTGAGGTCTTACCAGAGCAGAGTAAAGCAATACCATCACATCACGTGATCTGGACACTATGCTTCTTTTGATACAGCCCAAAATTGCATTTGCCTTTTTAACCACCGCATCACACTGTTGACTCATGTTCAGCATATGATCCACTAAGACCCCTAGATCCTTTTCAAGCATACCTATAACCATGCATTAGATTTTTCCTACCTAAATGCAGAACTTTACATTTATCCCTGTTAAAATTCATTTTATTGATTTTAGTCCAGTTTTCCAGCCTGTCAAGGTCATCCTGTATCTGTCTTCTTCTGTGTTTGCAACCCCTCCCAATTTCATATCATCTACAAATTTAATAAGCATTCCCTCTATTCCTTCATCCAAATCATTGATAAAGATGTTGAACAAAACAGGTCATAGGACAGATCCTTTAGGCACTCCATTTGTCACTCCTCTCCAAGAGGATGAGGAACCATTCACAAGCACTTTTGGGGTATGATCTGACAACCAGTTACAGATCCACCTAACGGTAATAGGATCCAAACCACATTTTACCAACTTGTCAACAAGGATAGTTTGCGGAGCCTTATCAAAAGATAAGGTATGTGGAACCTTATCATGAATAAGTCCAAATCATCAGTTCAAAAAGAGCTCAAATGGACTGCTAGCAGAGTAAAGTCAGTTTCAGATGGCCAGGTCCTTCATCCAGGGAGCATCTTGCAAAACTTGTGGTATATGTGTAGACAATGTTCAGTTCTTTCACAAATTCATGCACATAATTAGAACGCTGCTCCCTTCATCTGGTCAGCAAAGATCCGTCAGAGCAATTTTTCAACTTAAGATTTGGACTTATTCATGATTTGGACTATTTAGAACATAAGAGAAGCCATGTTAGATCAGGCCAATGGCCCATCCAGTCCAACACTCTGTGTCACACAGTGGCAAAAATTTATATATATATATACACACACACACACACACTGTGGCTAATAGCCACTGATGGACCTCTGCTCCATATTTTTATCTAAACCCCTCTTGAAGATGGATATGCTTGTGGCCGCCACCACCTCCTGTGGCAGTGAATTCCACATGTTAATCACCCTTTGGGTGAAGAAGTACTTCCTTTTATCCGTTTTAACCCGTCTGCTCAGCAATTTCATCGAATGCCCACGAGTTCTTGTATTGTGAGAAAGGGAGAAAAGTACTTCTTTCTCAGCTTTCTCCATCCCATGCATTATCTTGTAAATCTCTATCATGTCACCCCGCAGTCGACGTTTCTCCAAGCTAAAGAGTACCAAGCGTTTCAATTTGCACACTGTTGTGTATATGTGCATAATTATGCACATGCGGTACGTAAAATAATGAGGTTGCTGAAATGTCCTTTTTTCCTTGTACGAATTACAATTTGTAATAGTATTTTTCACAGAGTGCTTTGTTTTATTTGGTCCCACCTGGGGATTGGCAGCCCTAGTCCATCTGTTTATGCTCTATCGCTGAGTAATGACCCCTCCCCACTTTTCACATTGTTCAAAATAGGTAGCCATTGAATCCACAAGAGGCAAAAAAATGGATGCAGGCAGAAGCTTTATTGAAAGAAATGGAAAATGGGGTGACATCATTTGCAGTGGAACAGTTACATGGATGACAAACACGTATGCTTTACTCAGCAAAATGTGGAATTTCCACAGCCTATTTAGTTGGAATAGCTTAATGGTTTCGAAGCAAATGAATACAAAGAGAAAGACTTATGTTATTGTCTAGGCAGGAGGACCATTTGTGGGCCCTGAAACCTTTGGAGGCCTACAGAAAGTAGATGTAGGTGCAGTTCCGGTCTCCTAATCCACATAAGTTAAGAGAAATGAAATAAGGTTTAGAGAAAAAATAAGAGAAAAGAAATCTTTCAGAGTGCGAGTAGAGAGGATACAAGATACCTATCCCATGTGGATAGTCATGGGCATTTACATTGATGTTAAGCACCAACTAACTGAGGTAGAACAGGAAGTCTCAATGTTTCGGATATTCAGGTCCATGAATTCGTCAGCCGTCAATTCGTTCCATACTTTTCAGGTAGCCGTTTCTTGCGACGCTCCCCTTCCGGGTTTAGCAGGGACAACCACAGACGCGGCCGCAAGGGGGACAGCCGCCGCAGGCAGTGTAGCCTCCCACACGGACAGGCTCACAGGAGGCAGCCAGAACAGGCCCTGGGATGACCATAACGACGGGAGGTGGCTGTATCACGACTTCCGACGGCGGGATTTGGTTGATGCAAGAGACGTTGGCCCCGCTGGTGATGCCCAGGCAACGGGCTGAGGTTGAGTTACCGCAGCACGAAGAGCAGCAACATGAATTGCATGAATTGTTGCAGCAACTCAAGGTGCCCAGACCGCCCGTAGGGTAGCTGCAGGGGGAGCAGCAAGGTTGCGGGCAGCAGCAAGGTTGCGGGCAGCAGCAAGGCCGGGGGCAGGAGGGGATGGCGCAGGACGGAGCACAGCAGCAAGACATCTTGCAGAGGTGGAGTCGAGTCTGGAATGACATTAGGAAAATGACAGGACATGACAATGCGATAAGCAGGAGAATCAACCAGTTGAAGTTTGGTGCATAAGTTGTTCTCCCAGGGAGCAAGAACATAAGAGAAGCCATGTTGGATCAGGCCAGTGGCCCATCCAGTCCAACACTCTGTGTCACATAAGAACATAAGAGAAGCCATGTTGGATCAGGCCAGTGGCCCCTCCAGTCCAACACTCTGTGTCACATAAGAACATAAGAGAAGCCATGTTGGATCAGGCCAATGGCCCATCCAGTCCAACACTCTGTGTCACACAGTGGCCAAAAACATCCCCAGGTGCCATCAGGAGGTCCATCAGTGGGGCCAGGACACTAGAAGCCCTCCCACTGTTGCCCCTCCCAAGCGCCAAGAATACAGAGCATCACTGCCCCAGACATAAGAACATAAGAGAAGCCATGTTGGATCAGGCCAATGGCCATCCAGTCCAACACTCTGTGTCATATAAGAACATAAGAGAAGCCATGTTGGATCAGGCCAGTGGCCCCTCCAGTCCAACACTCTGTGTCACATAAGAACATAAGAGAAGCCATGTTGGATCAGGCCAATGGCCCATCCAGTCCAACACTCTGTGTCACACAGTGGCCAAAAACATCCCCAGGTGCCATCAGGAGGTCCATCAGTGGGGCCAGGACACTAGAAGCCCTCCCACTGTTGCCCCTCCCAAGCGCCAAGAATACAGAGCATCACTGCCCCAGACATAAGAACATAAGAGAAGCCATGTTGGATCAGGCCAATGGCCATCCAGTCCAACACTTTGTGTCGCACAGTGGCCAAAAAAACCCAGGTGCCATCAGGAGGTCCATCAGTGGGGCCAGGACATTAGAAGCCCTCCCACTGTTGCCCCTCCCAAGCACCA
Source organism: Heteronotia binoei (assembly GCF_032191835.1). Lineage (NCBI taxonomy): Eukaryota > Metazoa > Chordata > Lepidosauria > Squamata > Gekkonidae > Heteronotia > Heteronotia binoei. The sequence goes on from NC_083223.1 coordinate 275,393,505, forward strand.
AGAATACAGAGCATCACTGCTCAGACATAAGAACATAAGAGAAGCCCTGTTGGATCAGGCCAATGGCCCCTCCAGTCCAACACTCTGTGTCACACAGTAGCCAAAAAACCCAGGTGCCATCAGGAGGTCCATCAGTGGGGCCAGGACACTAGAAGCCCTCCCAGTGTTGTCCCTCCCAAGCACCAAGAATACAGAGTATCACTGCCCCAGACATAAGAACATAAGAGAAGCCATGTTGGATCAGGCCAATGGCCCATCCATTCCAACACTCTGTGTCGCACAGTGGCCAAAAAAACCCAGGTGCCATCAGGAGATCCATCAGTGGGGCCAGGACATTAGAAGCCCTCCCACTGTGGCCCCTCCCAAGCACCAAGAATACAGAACATCACTGCTCAGACATAAGAACAGAAGAGAAGCCATGTTGGATCAGGCCAATGGCCCATCCAGTCCAACACTCTGTGTCACATAAGAACAGAAGAGAAGCCATGTTGGATCAGGCCAATGGCCCATCCAGTCCAACACTCTGTGTCACATAAGAACATAAGAGAAGCCATGTTGGATCAGGCCAATGGCCCATCCAGTCCAACACTCTGTGTCACATAAGAACAGAAGAGAAGCCATGTTGGATCAGGCCAATGGCCCCTCCAGTCCAACACTCTGTGTCACATAAGAACATAAGAGAAGCCATGTTGGATCAGGCCAATGGCCCCTCCAGTCCAACACTCTGTGTCGCACAATGGCCAAAAAAATCCCCAGGTGCCATCAGGAGGTCCATCAGTGGGGCCAGGGCACTAGAGGTGGAGGTGAGTCTGGTATTGCATAATGAAAGGATGAGAAAGGTCAATGTGAAAGGCTGAAAAAAGCCCAACCCTTTAACGTTGCCAAAATAAGCATTCCTGCCTGGGTGTAAATCCAGTTCTACTCAGTAACACATGGGTAAAAAAGTTGCTGAGAAAGAAGAAGAAGAAGAAGAATTGCAGATTTATATCCCGCCCTTCTCTCTGAATCAGAGACTCAGAGCGACTTGCAATCTCCTATATCAGGGGTGGCCAACGGTAGCTCTCAAGATGTTGGTTTTTTTTGCCTACAACTCCCATCAAGCCCAGCCATTGGCCATGCTGGCTGGGGCTGATGGGAGTTGTAGGCAAAAAACATCTGGAGAGCTACCGTTGGCCATCCCTGTCCTATATCTTCTCCCCCCACAACAGATGCCCTGTGAGGTGGGTGCGGCTGAAAGGGCTCTGACAGAAGCTGCCCTTTCAAGGACAACTCCTACGAGAGCTATGGCTGACCCAAGGCCATTTTATCAGCTGCAAGGGGAGGAGTGGGGAATCAAACCCGGTTCTCGCAGATAACAGTCCACACACTTAACCACTACACCAAACTAGAAAGAAGACAGATACATTATTCCTTCCATTCATTTGAGTTAAAACATCATAAAATCATCGAATAGAGTTGGAAGGGACCTACAGGGACATCTACAGGGACATCTAGTCCAACCTCCTGCACAAGGCAGGAAACTCACAAATTCCTCCCCCTAAATTCACAGGGTCAGCGTTGCTGTCAGCTGGCCATCTAGCCTCTGTTGAAAACCCTCCAAGGAAAGAGAGCCCACCACCTCCTGAGGAAGCCTGTTCCACTGAGGAATTGCTCCATCAGGAAGTTCTAACGTAGACCTGGAACAAGCCCTAGAGTGAAATTGGTCCTAATCTCTTAAATTGAATGTCGGCCTATTTTCATATAGAGAAATTCAAAAGAAAATCAAATATCACTCAATTTTTTTTTAATAAAAAAGTTCAGAAACATATCTCTTTGGATAACTTTCATCTGAGTCTGTAGAGACCAGGAAGATCTGAGGGGAAGAAGTTTTTAAGACCCAGGCAGCTATCTGAAGGAGAGTAACTGTGTTCTCATTCTTCGGTGGAAATTACACTGAAAAATGTACTACCGAACAGGAATTCATCTATGAGAAACACTGGAATCATATAATCCTAGGAGGGACGGTGGCTCAATGGTAGAGCATCTGCTTGGGAAGCAGAAGGTCCTAGGTTCCATCCCTGGCATCTCCAAAAAAGGGTCCAGGCAAATAGGTGTGAAAAACCTCAGCTTGAGACCCTGGAGAGCCGCTGCCAGTCTGAGAAGACAATACTGACTTTGATGGACCAAGGGTCTGATTCAGTAGAAGGCAGCTTCATATGTTCATATGTTCCTAGAGTTGGAAGGGATCTCCAGGGATATCTAGTCCAACCCCCTGCACAATGCAGGAAACTCACAAACACCTCCCCCTAAATTCACAGGATCCTCATTGCTGCCAGATGGCTATCTCTCTCTCTCGGCTTGGCTTCGCGTAGCCTCTGCTTAAAAACCTCCAAGGAAGGAGAGCCCACCACCTCCAGAGGAAGCCTGTTCCACTGAGGAATTGCTCTAACGGTCAGGAAGTTCTTCCTAATGTTAAGCCGGAAACTCTTCTGATTTAATTTCAGCCCATTGGTTCTGGTCCTGCCTTCCGGAGCCACAGAAAACAATTCCACACCCTCCTCTACAGGACAGCCCTTCAAGTACTTGAAGATGGTGATCATGTCACCTCTCAGCCGCCTCCTCTCCAGGCTAAATATCCCCAGCTCCTTCCTGACTTTCTGCCTTCTTTTCTTACTGAACCAACAGTTCACAGTTATAATTCTCAGGGGAGGTTGAGATTATATATATATAGGGTTGCTAGGTCCAACTCAAAAGATATGTATATCTTTTGCTCCAAGAAAGAGTTGCTGTCTTAATTAGCTAGCTATGGAAGACAATGCAATCTTGGAGGTGCCAGGACAGATAAAGTGCGGATAAAAATAAGGTCTCCTCAAAGAAAACACGACAGCTTGGTCTTAAAATCTGACAGGGAAAGTCTGCTAAAAAAAAAAACCCCACCAGTCTCAAATGAGACTACTTTATAAAAGCTAACAGAGTCATTGAGTTGATTTAAAAAAAAAAAAAAAAACCTCAAAACCGCGGAGCTCCGAAACAGAGTCTGGCAACGGCCGCCTCCCGAAAGCTCCTCCGCTTGTCCTCCTTTTTTTACTGCAGATATCACATAAAATGAAGGACGTTCGAATGCACTTACCAAAAGCAGGAGCAGAAGAGATGCAAGCAAGAGAAGCGAAGCAGCGTTGTGAAGGTGGTTGCAGGAAGCAAGAGTTTTTATACCATCTCAGGGGAATGTCAAAGGTGACGACTCATTGATGAGTCTTGTTTATCAAATAATTCTGTGCTCCCAATGGCATTTTTTAAAGGTTTTTTTAACCTCATATTTTCACGTATTTCGCCCTGCAGTCTCTTTATCATGCAACATTATCTCGTTGGGTTAGGAGTTCTAAACAATTATATCTTTGTTAGGTGACAACTGAACCTGAGGCATCGCCTGTGTGACTACAGCGGAAGGAAATCGCCTGCTTTGACTGGAGTGTGTACATTTTAATATCCCAGTATTACTTTTTTGGCCCTCCTCCAAGATCCGTTGCCCATTGAACCCCACAAATCCTGTCAAACTGTGGTTCTCCCGTCACTCTTGGTTGTCCAAGATTCACTCATGTCCTGGGCGTAGGGTTGTCAGGTCCAACTCAAGAAATATCTGGGGGCTTTGGGGGTGGAGGAAGGAGACTTTGGGGGCAGAGCCAGGAGCAAGGGTGTTGAAGGCACGGTTGAACTCCGAAGGGAATTCTGGTCATCACATTGAAAGGGACCATAGGTCTTTTAAATGCCTTCCCTCCATTTGGAAATAATGGATAGGAGAACCTTCTTTTTGGGGTTCATAGAATTGGACGCCCTTGTCCAATCGTTTAGAAATGTTTTTTTTTGGGGGGGGGGGGTTGAGAAGAGACACCAGATGCTCTGCTGAAAAATTGATGCCTGTATCTCAAAATAAAACAGCTCCCTCAGAGCCCTAAAAACCCACAGCCATTATCCATTATACCATACGAAAACTGGTTTCCAGAGGGTATAATGGAGTGCCCAGCAAATATTTGAAAGGGCAGCTGCTGTGAGAGCCCTCTTAGCCCCACCACAGGGTGCCTGTTGTGGGGGGAGAAGATATAGGAGATTAGGGGTTTGTAGAATCTTTCGGGCTCAAGTGCCGTGTTCTACTGGAGAAAGTTTTCCTTCCAGATGTTTCGTTCTCAGCTGCGGAGAACATACAGTCTACATTGGCACTACCCAACGCAGTATCAACACCCGTCTCACCGAACACAAGAGACACTGTCGCTTGTTTCAGCCAGAAAAATCAGCTGTAGCTGAACATGCACTTCAAGAAGGAGACCACGTCATCCACTTTGAAAAAACTGAAGTCCTTTCTACGGTCTCACATTATCATACCCGCCTGAACAGAGAAGCTATTGAGATTTACAAACACCAGCACAATTTTAACAGAAAGGAAGAAGGCATTTTCATCCACCAATCTTGGTACCCAGCTCTGCAAAACACCGTACAGATTATAAACTGCAGAAAGTCTCAGAACAACCAGCACATTCCACAGAACAATCAGCACAGTCAACAACCATCTTCCTTATCTTCACACCCCTTCCAACCCTCCCAGCAATTAACACAGAACAATGGTCACATTCAAAAGCCAGTTTCCTTATCACTACCCTTCCAGGAAGCCCCACCAAACAATGGGCACAACCACAAACCAATTGCCCTTTCATCACACCCCCTCCAGCTTAGAAATAGCAGCTCTTCAGCAGCCCTGGCCCCACTCAATGCACAGCAGCCAAGAAGGCATCTGGATCAGGGCGGCTCGGCGGTGCTGATGTTGTTGGACCTGTCGGCTGCGTTCGACACGGTCGACCATCGGTTACTGACCTGCCGCCTCGCCAACGCGGGGATTCAGGGGCTGGCTTTACAGTGGCTTTCCTCTTTCCTCGAAGGTCGGGGACAAAGGGTCGCGATTGGGGGCGAACTATCCCAGAGGCGTACGCTTGACTGCGGAGTGCCTCAGGGTTGGTTCTCTCCCCAATGTTATTCAACATCTATATGCAACCCCCTTGCCCAGATTGCTCGAAGGTATGGGCTGGGTTGTCACCAGTATGCTGATGACACCCAGCTCTATCTACTTATGGATGGCCGACCAGTCTCCGCCCCAGAAAACCTAGACCGGGCATTACAGGAAGTGGCTGGGTGGCTCAGACTGAGCGGGCTGAGGCTAAATCCAGCGAAGACAGAGGTCCTTTGCTTGGGTCGTCGGAGCCCGGGGAGGGAAATCCCCCTACCAGCCTTTGAGGGTGCGCTGATGATAGCGGCGGACAAGGTCAAAAGCCTGGGGGTACTATTGGAGTCCTCCTTAACGATGGAGGCTCAGATAGCAGCCATTTTTTCACCTTAGGCGGGCAAGGCAGCTGGCCCCCTTCCTGGAACGTGACGATCTAGCAACAGTGATCCATGCCATGGTCACCTCGAGGTTGGACTACTGCAATGCTCTCTACATGGGGCTGCCCTTGTGCCGAACCCGAAAGCTACAGCTAGTGCAGAATGCCGCGGCCCGGCTGTTGTTAGGGCTCCCAAGAAGGGAGCACATCCGGCCGGGGCTCCGGGACCTGCACTGGCTGCCGATAGTTTACCGAGTCCAGTACAAGGTGCTGGTTATTACCTTTAAAGCCCTATATGGCCTAGGACCTGTCTACCTGAAGGACCGTCTCTCCCCGCATGTTCCCCAGAGAGTGCTGAGATCGGGAACACAAAATCTCCTAGTCATCCCCGGGCCAAAGGAAGTCCGCTTAAAATCGACAAGGGACCGGGCCTTTTCTACTATGGCCCCCTCCTGGTGGAACCAGCTGCCGGAAGAGGTGAGGGCCCTGCGGGACCTTACCCAGTTCCGCAGGGCCTGTAAAACAACCCTCTTCCAGCTGGCCTATGACTAGCTGGTATAAGAAACTGCGCGCAGTTATATTGGATGTTCGCTGCCTCTAAATGTTTTAAGTGTTTTAACTGTTTAAATGTTTTAAATGCTTTAATGTTTTAAATGGTCTAATGTTTGAATTTAAATGTTTTACACTTAATTCCTATTTATGTTAGACTCCTATGTTGTAACCCGCCCTGAGCCACTTGTTGGAAGGGCGGGATAGAAATCACAAAATAAATAAATAAATAAATAAATAAATAAATAAATAAATAAATAAATAAATAAATAAATAAATAAAATAAGGTCAGAGCGCCTGCTCCGGCTGCAACGCCCCTGAGGATGTTCTCCGCAGCTGAGAACGAAACGTCTGGAAGGAAAACTTTCTCCAGTAGAACACGGCACTTGAGCCCCCCCCCCCCCCCCCGAAAGATTCTACAAACCCTAATCTCCTATATCTTCTACTAATTTTTCTCCTAATGAGCTGGGAAGAGGTGTGGTTCTGGTAGTGGGTGATTCAGTTAGTAGGAGAAGAAGAAGAAGAGGAGAAGAAGGAGGAGAAGGAGACTGGATTTATACCTTGCACTTCACTAGCCAAAGGAGTCTCTGAGAGGCTTACAAACTCCAGGGGTATTTCAGAGCATTTTACCATCTCCCTTCCCCTCCCCACAACCCTGAGAGGCTGAGGCTGAGAGTGCTTTCCCAGAACTGCTCTTGAGCAGAACAACATTAAGAGAACTTGTGGCTGACCCAAGGTCACATCAACAGGTGTATGTGGAAGAGTGGGGTTCTCCCAGTTCTCCCAGATCAAGAGTCCGTGCACTAAACCACTGCACCAAACTGGCTCTCTATATAGAGTGGAGTCTCTATATAGAGAGTGGAGTCTGTGAAAGCTATTTTGACCTCATGGTCACATGCCTGCCTGGTTCGAAAGCTGCGGACATCACATGTTGTCTAGATAGGTCAATAAGTAGTTCTGAGGCGTAGTCAGCAGTCATGGTGCATGTTGGCACCCATAGCATTGTGGGGAGAAGGCAGAGGCATGGCCACTCTTTCAGAGGCTCGCTCATCCTTCCTGCCACTGCTGTACCAGCGCTGCTCGTTTTGAGTGCACCGGAAGGCCAGCGTAGGAGCCACCAGCCCTCCGTGCCACTTTAAACCCGCCGATCAGATGATTGGCGGTGGGGAGGAGGCGGCCTTTAAAGAGCCCTGGGAGTGCAGCGCTTCACCACCTGTTCCCCGGGCATTAAAATTCAGAGGGAGGGAAGGGAGGAGGAAACGGCACTGTATAACATTATTGATTTCACCATTTGATAAATAGAGACTTGCCCTAAAAGACCGGCACAACCACATTTCACTTTAAAAGGGGTAAATTCTCTGAGATGAAGAGGCATGTGAAGAGGAAACTGAAAGGAAAGGTAAATACAGTCAAAACCCTTGGGGAAGCTTGGAGGCTGCTTAAAACTACAATCCTAGAAGCTCAGATAAAATATATACCACGAGTTAGGAAAGGCACAAACAGGTATAAGAAAAGGCCTGCATGGTTAACGAACAAAGTAATGGAAGCTGTAAAAGTTAAGAAGGACTCATTTAAGTGGTGGAAAGCTAGTCCAAGTGAGATTAATAAAAGGGAACACAGAATGTGGCAAATCAAATGCAAAACTGTGATCAGGCAGGCAAAAAGGGACTATGAGGAACATATTGCAAAAACATAAGGACTACAATAAAAATTTCTTCAAATATATTAGAAGCAGGAAACCAGCCAGGGAGGCAGTGGGGCCCTTGGATGACCAAGGGGTTAAATGATTACTGAAGGAGGATAGGGAAATGACTGAGAAGCTAAATGCATTTTTTGCCCCTCTTAAGGGGTTGCGGGCAGTGTGGAGCGGCACGAGGGGCAGCGGGCAGCAAGGCTGCCTGGGGCGCCATGGGCCTTAGGGCTGGCCCTGGTTGTGTGACTCTGGAGGGGAAAACAGACTACTAGGCAGAAAGTTATCAAGAACCTCATTCTCAGAAATTCTCCCAGTTCTACATGCTGGACCAGATAGACTGGCACAGATCAGGCATCTCAACGCATGGGTGAGAAAACAGTGCTGGGAGGATTCGATAAGCGCTTGGGAACTTTCTGGGGCAAGCTGAACCTGTACAAAAGAGACAGGCTTTACTTGAACCAAAAGGGATCAAGATTGCTGGAGTTTAACATTGAAAAGGTGGAAGAACAGCTTTTAAACTAATCCCAGGGGAAAGCCAGCAGGAAATGGGGAGGTTCCAGTGTGAGATAAGTCAGTCTGAAGATATGATTGCATAAAGTCTCAGGGTAATATTGATAGTAAGCAGTCCTTGAATTCAGCAGGAGCTCACAGGAGCACAGCTCCTGAACCTTCATGAAGGTTCCCCCTCCTCCTCCCCACCTACCTTGTCCATTGAACAGTAGGTGCAGCTGCATAACAATCCCTGGATTAGGAGAGTGGGCAGCCAGCCAGCCAGCCACCAGGGGCTTTGCCATGCCCTCAGCAGCCCTCATAAACCCCTGGAGAAGCCCACGCCACCCTTTCTCCACTTCTTATGTGATTTTGGGTGGCAGCTGGCTTGCTTGCCTTTTCACCGTGGGGGGGAGATGGCCAAGGAGAGCCCCCAGGTGAGCGAGGCCTGCTTGGGCTGGCTGGATCTCTAGCCAGTCTAAGCAGGCCTCACTTGCCTGGGGTTCTCCTTTCTTGTGTCAGGTTGGTTTGGGAAGTTGGGGGTGCAGCATATGCTAATGAGCTCCACCACCTATTTTTCTACAAAACAACCCCTGGATAGTAGTATAATAGAACTTGAGAGTGAGGGTATGATGGTGAGAGATGGCCATGTGTAGCATCCAGGGCATTTTTGGTAGCAGGAACTCCTTTGCATATTAGGCCACACCCGCCTGATGTAGCCAATCCTTACAAAGTTCTCAGCCCAGGGGCTACTCTAAGCTTTAGGAGGACTGGCTACATCAGGGATGTGTGGCTTAATATGCAAAGGAGTTCCTGCTAAAAATAAATAAATAAATAAAAGCCCTGGTAGCATCTCAGAGACCTAGGGTGGTGAGGGTTGTTGGAGAGGGAAACACATTATGAGTGTCTATATCCAACGCTAGAAGTCTTGGAGCCGAGATTCAGATGTAGTGTTCAATGACAATTTAGAAGAAGAAGAATGTCAAACATTTGAGAGCCCCAAGATGAAGGGAGGGAGGGAGGGAGGGAGGGAGGGAGGGAGGGAGGAAGGAAGGGAGGGAGGGAGGAAGGAAGGAAGGAAGGAAGGAAGGAAGGAAGGAAGGAAGGAAGGAAGGAAGGAAGGAAGGAAGGAAGGGAGGAAGGAAGGAAGGAAGGGAGGGAGGAAGGGAGGAAGGAAGGAAGAGAGGAAGGAAGGAAGGAAGGGAGGGAGGAAGGGAGGGAGGGAGGAAGGAAGGAAGGAAGGGAGGGGGAGGAAGGAAGGAAGGAAGGGGAGGAAGGAAGGAAGGGAGGAAGGAAGGGAGGAAGGAAGGAAGGAAGGAAGGGAGGAAGGAAGGAAGGAAGGGAGGGAGGGAGGGAGGAAGGAAGGGAGGGAGGGAGGGAAGAAGGAAGGAAGGAAGGAAGGGAGGGAGGGAGGGAGGGAGGGAAGAAG